>NW_026895803.1:0-189455 GCF_033153095.1 Gastrolobium bilobum | reverse complement strand
TGGACATCACATGGGAGGAAAATCTTTATCTCGAAAACTAGTCCGGGCAGGATACTTCTGGCCTACCATGGAAGAGGATTCTAAAAAACACGTGCGACATTGTGTCAAATGTCAAGAGCACGCAGACTTACACCATGCTCCTCCTGAGGAATTATCTTCAATGTTATCCCCATGGCCATTCTACCAATGGGGCATGGACATTCTGGGGCCATTCCCAATCACCGCCGGAGGAGTTAAATGGTTGTTAGTAGCAATTGATTACTTTTCCAAATGGATCGAGGCAGAAGCGTTAGCCACAATATCAGCCAACAAGGTTCGCCGATTCTTCTACAGACAAATCATAAGTCGGTTCGGCATTCCACATACCATTATAACTGATAATGGCACACAGTTTATGGACAGAAAATTCAATCAGATTCTTCAAGATCCGCATGTCAAACACCGATATACGTCAGTTGAACATCCACAAACAAACGGATTGGCAAAAGCTGCAAATCGAGTCCTCAAACACGGATTGGAAAGAAGACTAGAAGCAGCTAAAGGAGAATGGCCTGAACAGTTAGACTTTGTGCTATGGGGTTACAGAACAACCAAACACTCAACCACAGGTGAAACCCCATTTCGCATGGTCTACGGTAGTGAAGCCATGATCCCAGTTGAAATTGGAGAACCATCATGGAGAAAGATGTACACAAATGTAGACAGCAACTCGCAGGCATTGCTTCATAACTTAGACGCGATAGAGGAAATGCGTGAGATCGCGCACGTCAAAGAAGTAGCACTCAAACAGAGGATTGCAGCGCACTATAACTTAAAGGTTGTCGGACGAGGCTTCAACATGGGCGACTTAGTCCTACGCAGAGCTGACATCAGATATAAGAACGCACGATAAGGCAAATTGGCCGCAAACTGGGAAGGACCCTATCGCATCTACAACAAAACAGATAAGGGGGCATATGTCATTGAGACACTATCTGGCCTTACTATCCCACGCACGTGGAACACGTATAAGCTTAAGACATTTTATAGCTAAGTCTCTCATGACTCACAACACTTTTGTCTTTCCAAATTATTGTTTCAAATAAAACTAGTCAATTTCCTTTTACTATTAATTACTTTCTGCATTAAGTTTAAGAACACAGGATCTCATGGTTCCTATCAAGTTACAGGATTCTCTCACGAATCCTCCAATTCACAGGACACCTCTCATGGGTCCTATCAAGTTATAGCATTCTCTCACGAGTCCTCCAATTCACAAGATACCTCTCATGGGTCCTATCAAGTATAGGATTCTCTCACGAGTCCTCCAATTCACAGGACACCTCTCATGGGTCCTATCAAGTATAGGATTCTCTCACGAATCCTCCAATTCACAGGACACCTCTCATGGGTCCTATCAAGTTAATGGATTTTCTCACGAGTCCTCCAATTCACAGGACACCTCTCATGGGTCCTATCAAGTAAAGGATTCTCTCACGAGTCCTCCAATTCACAGGACACCTCCCATTGGTCCTATCAAGTAAAGGATTCTCTCACGAGTCCTCCAATTCACAGGATACCTCTCATGGTTCCTATCAAATAAAGGATTCTCTCACGAATCCTCCAATTAACAGACTCTTTCACAAGGATCTCCTCAACAGATCGAAACTATTCAAGTCCAACGTCACCAAGACACATTGCGACTCTCTATGCTCAGACGCGAGGACATGAACAAATAAAAGGTATGCAACATACTTTACAACCTGACATATAAACTGTCTGGACATGCAACATGCAGTTATGGTGTTCAAGCGCCATACAGCGTACACACCACAGTCCCAGATACAGGACGTACATTCGCACACAGACTCTTTACATTCACAAGATCCTATACTTAAAGGATTCCTCTATAATAAAGCACGACATGCTTTGACAAATGATCGCGGAAAGACACACATATTCGCACAACTCAGATGGAACACACTTCAGCTGGGTTAAAACTCCATCCGCGATACAAAGAGCGCGAAGAGCAACATGAAGAATGACGAAAAGGGTAATAACCCATTGCGAAGTATGCAAATATCAACAGTCTACAGGAAAACAGAAACACAAGCATTTGGCAACACATCCAACATACATATTCAACAAGCCCAAATGTCATGATTTCAAAATTGCGGGAACAAAACCCCTTACACACATCATTGTTTTGAATCATATGGGGATACTCCCTTTACAAATATAGAAAAAATTAAAAGAAGACAGCAAAAGGTCAGACTGTCTGAATAGACATATCCTGAGGAGTATCAGCCTTCAACAGCGCGCTCATTATTCACAGTAGGAGGACCTTGAGGCGATGGCTCTTGCAAGGATGGCGCGATAGTGTCTGTATCCATCGCGCTGATTAGTTCAACTGGGACCTCTTGATTTTGCTCATTCAGTGTCACCAGCAGACCATACTTGAAGTAGTGATAAAAGTGCACGTTCTCCAGCCTGGCAGAGGGGTTGAAGAAGCGCACTTGCTCTATTACATTCAGGAAGGTAGCCTCCGCTTCTTTCTCAAATAAACCCTGATACCTCTTCACCTCATCGGTCAGGAAGGCCTTCTCATCGGCCCAGGTATCAGCGTTCCCCTCTAGCTCAAGAACGCGCTTGTCCAGGTCAATCTTCTTCGCCTCCAAGCTTCTGTTGGCAGTGGTCAGCTTCTTCACATCGGCGTCCTTCTTCTCCATTGCTGCCTTCAGATTGGCTATCTCTTCTTTAGCAGTCTTCAATTTCGCCTCAGAATCAGCGCGCTGTTGAGCGTTCTCAGCTTTCAACTCTTCAATGCGCTCTTTCAGGTAGTCTACCGAATCTGCCACATATCAAAGAAGGTTATACATACAATCGCGATATTATAATATGCAAACAAGCACAATGGAAAACCAAAAATACTCACCAGGCGCGGTCATGTTAAATTGACCCGCCGAGATCAAGCCCTGGGCCAGCTGACGCCATTGGTCCCGCGGCAAAGCTTCCAAGTGAGAACCGAAATCCCTGCCTTGAACAAGCAGGTCCGTCACGGATCCCCAGTCAAAATCCGGCCATCCTATAGCTGACCCATCAGACATCTCCTTGAAGGTTCTTTTCTTCCTTTTCGCGATATCCCCTTCCACTACTACAGGAGGAATAACTTCTTGAGGAGAAGCGGGAGGAGTGTGAAGCCTCAAGGGAGATTTCAGCTGCGTGGCGGCATGACAACTCGACTCAGCAACATCAGCAGCAGTCTTGATCGGTTGTGAGGAGGATGAGGAGCCAGCAAGAGCTGCGCAATTGGCAGCGATCTGCTCCATTCGGCTTACTGGCGCCATCCTTATACTATATGCAAAATAAAACAAACGCAGGGGTGATTAAGCATACTTACTTGATACCTGCGCATCGCGATACACAAAGATACTTAGATCAAAACAACTAGAAATAGAAAATAGAAAGGATTCACATTACCCAGGTAAGCTCGAATATCATCCTCAGAATATTCATTTAAAATGGTATATGTATCCAGTGAGCCTATAGCAGAGGCGTCACGAGCGATGTTACCCAAAGCAATCACTGTCTGTTGTTCTAGATTGCTCAAATCAGTAAAGGTATAGTTTAACACGGAACTACTTGACGGATATTCTGACCAGTACAAGGGGAAGATAAGAGCCTCGTCCTCGCCTAGAAAAAATGAGGTGGTACCTTCGGCGGGATAGATTTTGAAATACTCAGCGCTCCACTTGTTAATCTTTCTGTAGTACGACCCACAAAATTTTACTTTGCCCCTAAAAGATATCCAGTTGTTGCGAGGGGGCATCACACTGAACATATATAAAAAAGGACGGTACAGATTGGAAAAGGCCATAGGCCTTGCATACCATCTCATAAACTCTAATAAAACCCCAGGCATTGGGGGTCAGCTGTGAGGGCGCCACATTCAAGTGCGCCAACAGTTTACAAACAAAAGAAGAAAAGGGAAGACGAACACCTATGGACAAGAAAAAATAGGAATACATCATCATGAAATGCCTGGATGATCCCTCAGCCCGCGATGAGCAAACGCGCTCATTCTTCGGGACGACACCAATCTCCCATTGGTTGTCAAAAGCTTTATCCGGGGTCAGATGGAGGGCCGCAGTTACTTCCGCCAACTCTCCAGGCGAGCAAAATACTGACTCAATCTTCAAAACTGAGTCTGACACCCACTCTAAGGTATCCACATCCCGGATGCTTTGCCTATTCAGGGACCGCGTCTCCGAAGGTTCTTCTTCCAGACTAAGGTGCACAACTTTCTTCTTGGCCTCAGGCTGCGTCTTCACGATCTTCTTATCTCGAGCACCACGTTTCGCCATAATTTCCTTGATACGAGGAGACACGAAATCTAATTCAGAAGAAGAGGAATCAGTGGAAGAAGACAAGTCAGTGGACACAGGTTTATAATTATCAAAATTCCTTTTCTTAAAAGGATATCCGGCTGGATAAATCACATTCAAGGGCAATGGACTAGGACTTTTCGGTATTGAAGACTCACGCGCGATGGAACACGAAGAATCGCGCGATGAACTCGAGAAAGGCAATTTAGGGCTTTTCGACTCAGCCGATTTATAACTACTATCAGAACTGGCAGAGGAGTCACTCGATATCACAATGGGTTTAGACATACAACAAACTAGAGAAACACAGACGAGCTATGGGCTGACAATGCCTTTCCACGATTAGGTTGTCGCGAAGTTGACCCTAACTCAAAGGTACGACTAGAGGGAAGACGCTTAGCACAAGCTTTGGAACATGGGGCTAGAATTCCTACAGTAGGCCTTTTCTCCATGGTTCCCAAGGACCTTGATCTGGGTAACAATCCCGACGGCGGACTAGATGAACCAGACCGTTCAAGGAATCTGATAAAATCCGCACATTTGCGATTCTCAGACATACTCCAAAAAGGCAGACGAAAATGTCGAACAAGATGAAAGAAATGCAGATAAAATAGAGGGTAAGAAGAAGAAGAAAAAAACGCACCTGAGCTTTATACTTTGGAAGTTCACACCAAAAGCAGGACATGTCACCTCCGGAAATACAGAAACAAGCTCTGAGAGACGAAGCAAGTTCTCCACCAAAAATGGCCAAATGATTTTCCCTCCAAATGAAAAGGCTCAAATACGAAGAGTTTTTCTCCAACGGATAGACCAAAAGCCGTGAAACGTGTTAAACACAAAACGGGTTAATGGGGACACGTGGCAGGCAGGAGAAGCATTTTACTCGCAAAACACCCACGACTGTCCTTAAACCCCCACGTAATCACAACAACATTTAGTGCTCCTGACTGATTAGACGTCTAATCCACCGTTCTTAAGCGGTCAAAAGTCATGATGACATTGCAAGGCATCATTACCGCGGCAGACAACGACATATCAGTCACAAACTACCGCGCCTCATACAAAAGACATATAGCTCACGGCCTTGTCAAATGACAACACCGCAAGCTAGGGGGCATCAGATCCAGATATATTATAGGCCCAACCAAGGCTCAATAACACATGGAAGCCCAAATCCATTAAGGACCCAGAACGAGGCACAAAGGACAGGTACGGACATGCGATGACTATATCGCGTCATACAAGGCGCGATGACCTTATCGCGACACGCAAGACGTACTTACTCACCTCGCAACAGGATACCTTCTACAGACAGTAAACTTAAGGGCCAAGGCAACACCACCGCGCCCTCACACCAGTAAGCAACGAACAGCTCCAGCTTGCCATAACTCTACTACTAGACACCGTGGCGGCAAGCTCCTCAGCATTTAAACCATGACAGTCACACTACGTTGGCACCAAGGAACCTTTGCCTTCACCATAAAGAAAGACATCCTCCAAGCACACATCTCAACTACTATATAAACACACGATGTATCACCAAGGTACGATCATCATTTACTTTCACAACATAAACACCTGCCTCTGATACTGACTTAAGCATCAGAGTGTATTTGCAGGTACCCCCCATTTGGTGCAACGTGAAGGACGAAGGACAAAGAGCTCAGGCTCACCCCAACTGCAATACCAGGCCCAGACCAGAAACTACCGAAGGAGTCTCAACCGTGTGTGATTTGAGCTTAATACGTATTGGGCTATCCATACTGTATTTGGTCCGATCAATAACTAAGGGAAAAAAGTATCTAATATTACTTTAGACAATTTTGTCTAATGTTCACCGAAACGACGTCGTTTTGAGGTTGAAAAATTAAAAAATTAGAATGATAAAGACTATTTAACCCTGAAATAAATTAAAATTACAAATATACCATGATTTCTGCTCCAAAACGACGTCGTTTTGGCGAACATTAGATAAAGTTATCTAAAGTAACTTTAGAAAAAATGAACCCATAATACATTGAGTCTTCAGTACTCCCGTAATATTAAAGATATTTCCGGGGGATAAGGGACCACGGCTACGCACGCCCAATTAAAAAGGAGTAATATTTATCCTTTTTGTTTTTTAGTTTTTATGGCTTTTTCTTTTCTTAAATATTACTCCTTTTTAATTGGACGCGCGTAGCCGTGGTCCCTTATCCCTGGAAATATTTTTAATATTACGGAGTACTGAAGACTCAATGTATTATTTATTCAATTTGAAAAAAATAATATATTTTTTTTATCATTTCATCCTTCCTTGTATGGTTATTTTTTCCTAAATCTTCATTCATTTCTATTTTTAATAAAGGAACACATACTCTAGTAGCATCAAAAATGTGCTCCTTATCCCCCGTCTGACTCAACCCGTGAAAGTTGGGCCCGTTCCAAATGTATCAAATTTATAAAACCGTAAATATCGAAATCATTTTAGAAAAAAAAATATATTTTCAACATCCTACAATCAAATTTTAATCATTAATTTTTATTAATTTGATGAAAATTAAAAAATTAATTAATTAGTCTAACCTAATACATTATAATCATTAAATTAACAAAAATCAACGATTAAAATTTAATTATAAGAATTTATGAGTAAAAAAAAATCATAAATATAATCTCCCTCGTCATATCATTTAAAATGAAAAAAACGCGTTAAAAGTATCAAAATCATTTAAAATAAAATTCACTTTGAACATGGACAACACAAAAAAATCACTTTAAACAGTAAATATCAAAATAATTTAAAACAAAAAACACGTTAAAAGTATCGAAACCATTTAAAAAAAACCATATTAAACAGTAAATATCAAAATTAGTTCATTATTAAAATATTATTATTTTATCTTAAATAATCATACAAAATTTTGTACCATACAATTATTTTCATAATTAAAATAATAATATATCTATCGTTAATTAGTACCTAGTCCATCTCTTTAATCTATCTTGTTTAACTTAGCGAGTTAAATGAATCAAATTAATGGCATGTTTGATTCATATTATGATAGGATAAAAATGGATATAATATGAGTATGAAAAAAATAAGGATATGATAAGTTTATATCTTATGCCATGTTTAGTGCTTATTAGATAAATAGCTTGATATCATACAAAATTATAATATAATTTCACATATATTTTAAAAATTGATTTTCAATTTTTTTCTTTTGATTATTTATTTATAGATTAATTCCTCTTTTAAAATTTTTGAATAAAATATATAAAATAACCTACAAAATTTTCTAAACTAAAAAATTATATTTTTATTGAATAAATTTTTGAAAATAAACTTTAAGTTGATTTTTATGTATTTGACACAACAAAAATAATTTGATTAACATTAATATGAAAGAAAATCGCATTATTCAAATAAAAAGTAAGAGATTTGTTATTTGGTAAAAGTTGATATATATATTTTCCAAACATCTATGTCACAATGACACAATGAGTGGCAATGGTGATATTTGGCTATGATAGTAGTGATGGAAGCTAGCAGCAATGTTATTGATTCGTGGGCGATGGCAATAGGTGCCACGGGGTATACGGTCTGAAGCTTAATGAGACGACATATGGGCATATGTGGAAGAATGAATTTCCTATTATATCATGAAATTGATTTCTCATTTGTTATTTAATATGACAATGTAATATTAGGACAATTCTATTCATACGGAGATAAATTAAGAGTTTGGTGTTTGTCATTTTAAATGACATAAGTGAGTGGTTTTTTTTTAATTTAAAATTCAAATTTTCTGTGTCTGTATCTCTCTTAAAATGACATAACTTTCTGTCATTTAAAATGACAAACACTTTTCTCATAAATTAAATATAATAATTTTATAATTATCTATTTTAATATTTTTTTTCTCTTCACTTATTATCATTAATTTACCTTCAAATAGTGTTATAATTTTTCTCATAACAAGATCCACTCTAAAAAAAATGGATAAGGGTAAGATATAACAATTTATCCAATCTTATCTTAATTATCCTATTAAATAGGTCAGTTTTTTCTAAAAAAAAATCCATTTAAGGATAGTGAATTAATATCAATGGAACTGTTTTTTTTTTTTTTAAATTTTGATTTCAAAAAATAAAATACAAAATATCCAATATCAAAAACCTTATATTGAAAATATAAAACGAAGAATAAAAATAATCGTTAAATATCTAAAACTACAATATAACAAACGTAAAGATTTGAGTTTAAGAAAATATCTAATCCACAACAAATTGAATAAAATTTAAGTGATTATGTGTTTTCTCCTATGTGTTTTTTTTTTTTTAAGAAATGAATTAACTTTAAACTTTTAATTTGAATAGCCACAATTAAGTTCATATATTTTTTTTAAAAAGGCTAATGAAAAATAATTAATTTAAAATATAAATACGCAGGGGCATCACCTGTAAATAACAAAGAATAACAGGGCAAAGTGTTATAGCGTAATGGATAACGACAAAATATTGCCGGGAAGTTACTATATCGCAATCGCGTGGCGACTCTCCCGCTATAAAAAGTGGGACTCTTTAGTGTTCCTAAGCAAAACCCGGTGATTCACACACACGAAGCTGAACCCACTTCTCTTTTTTCCTTTTCAATTTCTATTAACAACGAAACCCATTTACCAACTTCTTTTC
The DNA here is from genome assembly GCF_033153095.1 of Gastrolobium bilobum. Lineage (NCBI taxonomy): Eukaryota > Viridiplantae > Streptophyta > Magnoliopsida > Fabales > Fabaceae > Gastrolobium > Gastrolobium bilobum. The sequence goes on along the minus strand of NW_026895803.1, from coordinate 180,414 downwards.
TCTTCCTCCTTCTCCTCCTCCTCCTTCTTCTTCTTCTCCTTCTCCTTCCTCTAGCTTCGAACCCTACCTAAACCTATCATCTCTGGTCAATTCCTTTTCCTTCTTTGTTTTTTTTTCTTTCAATTTCTTTCGAACAAAAGAAAAAAAACAAAGGAGAAAAGGAGTTAGCTATAGAGATGAGGTTTTTCTTAGAGTTTGTTTCTTGTTGTGGCTCGCTCACGCAGCGCGAGTCGAAGAGGGCTCTTCCGCCGGAGGAGGAGGAGAGGTGGCTCGTTCAGGTGCCGACCGCCGCCGCTGATTCCTCCCGCCGTGTCTTCCGCAAGAAGCGGGGGAGGATTGGCGCGACCGATTGGAAGCCGTCGCTGGGATCGATCTCAGAGGACAACGCAGTGTTGCCGAGAAACAGTGCGGTGGCCTCCGCTGGAAAGGACGTGAAGAAGAGGAGCGCCACTGCCGCCGGTTCTGGCGGTGCTGCGAAGGTTCGTCACCGGAGTTACAGCGACGGTTATTACGGGTGAGTTAAAACGTTTTTTTTGGAAATTAGTGAGTTAAAACGTTTAATTTAACTAATTAATGCTCTGTAGAAGAAAAGGTTCAAAATTAAAAATTAAGATATAAAATTGTGTGAGTCATTTATGAAGGAAAATAAAATCATCATATACGTTTGTTTCCAAAAAAATAAAATAAAAAATGATATATGCTTAATTTTAGAGGCGTTATTAATGGGCCAGCTGGTGCTGTGTTAGAACTACACACAAGCCATTTTTTAAATTGAATTTTAATAGATGGTATGTATGTGTTGCTTGGAAATAAGAGTGTTAACGGATGGACTTGACAAAACTTTTGGTCTTAAAAGTTTTGTCAGACTAAGTCTATATTTAAATGCTATATTTAAATGTGTTAGTCTGATCAAGCTGACCAGTAGTATAAAAAATAAAATAAAAAAATTAATATATTAAGTTAAGAGGCTGAGCTCTTTTATTAAACGAGCTTGCTCAATATTAAGCATTTACGCTCAAGCCTAAAAGTTTCCCGGTTCGTTTATCTATCACCCCTAGTTGAAAGTGTTTATTATGCAGTTGACTTTGTTTAGAGAAAATTGTGGGGTTTTTTTTATTAATATTAATAAAAAGAAGGTCGCCAACCTGGCATGACTAATGATGCATTTTAAGGTTAAGATTTTATGCAATTTAAAAATTAGAATTTATCTCTTGTAAACTGATAAATCTACTTTCTAAAGAGTAGAGTGTATAGTTATAATTTTTGTTTAAAAAATTAACTGTTCATATTGTGATAAGATATATGTTATAATTTCCCATTTTATATTCTAAAGTGTACTTCTCTAACTTTGAAAAAAAATCAAATTCTGAAAATCAATTCACACCGAAAGATTAATTTCAAGGGGTTTGTTGTATTTTTATTTTTATTTTTTTTTGTATACAAAGGTTTGTTGTATTTCAAATTAGAGAAAAATAGTCACACTTTATATCATTTTGAAAAAGTTTATAGTTATAAATTTTTTATTTACAATTATAAATTTAATTATGTATTTTCAAAAATTAACTCGGTCAGAAATGTATTTTCAAAAGTACATAATTAAATTTTTATATGAAACTTTAAGCAGTTAAGCCACTTTATAACAAAGACTATTAATTTATACTTCAGTGGTTTAGATATGTAACTTGTATGAAGTGAGAAAATTAGCACACGTCATGAATTTTCACTTGTCAATTGTCATATCGTGGCCATTCGTATTTTGCACTCCGGTGGTATTTGTGTGAAAATAATGCAACGGTGTGTGCAATAATTGCAAATTATTTGAATGACTTTTATGTTTGTTATGTTATATAATGTACGGGTTAAATAATCTAAGGGTTATATATTTAGATATATTATTAGAGATATAAATATTTAAAATATTTAATTTTAATTTATATAATGAGTTTTATGTGTATGAGAAATATACACACAAAAGAGGTCTCTCTTCTTATCTATGGACTTCACTTCTAATTTTGTTTAGACAACATAACATAACCATTTTCTTACAATATAAGAAAATTATTTTCCATAATCTAATTTCATTTTTCTACACACACAACAAAAAAGAGAAAGAAAAGAAAGTGAAATGATGAAAGAGAAAAAAAAATTATGGACTTCACCTCTTTAATATATGTGTAGAAAAATACATTTAGGTTATGAAACATAACAAATATAAAATCCTATTTGAATATGGTTTTATTGACGACGTCATTAACGTGTAACTTTATTTTTGTGGTATGTTGCAGGTCAGCTGCCATGCCAACGATTATGCCAACATTCTCTCCCACGCCGTTCATGTTCTGAAGATTATAGTTGAATTTGTTAAAGCGAATGTATATATACGGGCTATTTGGATTGAAGTTGGGAGAAAGAAAGAGAAAAATTTGTAAAGGTTTCTTCGCTTATAGCTGTTGTGAATGGAAGTAGCCTTATATCACAACCTTGTTTATAAATGAACAGTTTTTTTTTTTTTTTAATATTTGGTACAATACAAATTAACAGATTAATATTTCCTGATCTTGGTTTTTGTTTCCACGATGACAAAATTTTGATATACCTTATGTAATATTGTTTAACATAAAATGTTTCCTTGTTTCATCTCGTTGACTGAAGTGTTTGATAAAATCGAGGAAGGTTAGACAAAAGTAGCACCAGCGACTCAAACACTCCTAAGTCCTAACAACAAAAATAACAACTTAAAAGGAGGGGAAAAAACTATTTTAAAGTGGGTAAATAATTTTTTTTTTTTGGTAAGTGGGTAAGTAATCTTAGCCCATAAACACTTTTCCCCTTGAGCACTCTCAGCTTACCAAAGGCCAATCGGAGATATCTTGGAGTTTTGGCATACTTCACCCATTTGGGAATTGATCCATAATTCATATTTTGATTCAGTTCGGAAGATATTTTCGTTAATCATAACAACAGATTGGGTAGTACAAAAGAGTTGCATCCACATAGTCATAAGGTAGTACAAATATACCATTTTCAGGGATTTTTTTATTATAGACCCGGCCCACAACTTTTTAGGTGCACATTTTTCTAAAATGGAAAAAATTTCTTCAATTTAAATTCCTCTCTTCACAAATTCTCCCCTGGTCCATTTTGTTTTTCATTTTAGGATAGGGACTTTGAAGTCCCAGTCCATATAAAATGAGCTCCATTTTCAGAGTCCATTCAATAGCAAAACAGTGTCTTCCTTGTGCGACACGTTTGTCTAACTGAATAGATTAGAAATTACAATATAAAGATATGAGAAATAAACTTCGGTAACTTTGAGCATTTCTAGTTATAACCTCATTTAGTTGTGTAATTACCACATAATTCATCCCCATATTAAAACATAATCATGAACAAATTTCAATTCACACATTATAGTTAATGGCATGTAGAATAAATTATTTGCTCAACTGTAGGTGTTTTTGAAAACTTATTAATTTTTATTACATCCAACCGTAATGACATGTACATACAATATGTTGTTTATCCTTCCCAATCGTGGGGGCCTTTGCTAATTCATTATTGTTTTATTATGCCCAACCTCTGGGGTTTTATGTGCCTAGCATGGTCGAGCTCAAGACCAAGTAGGTGTCCCTTGTTAGGATATGATCCTCCCTTAGCTATTATCTACACTTATTTGAATTCAATCTTATTTGTACTCATCTGCATTCATTTAAACTTAGGTTGTTATGTTGTTTAGTTTGTTACTTAGGCTGTTGCTTTTGTTTAGATATGTGTATATCCTTTGATCCGTTTCTGTTGTACTTATCGTGTATTTAAATACTACAAGAAAATGTGTATTTTGCGATAGTTATTTCACGACGGTTGCATGTTAACCACATCAGATTAACATACTGCGGCCGTTACTACGACAGTTAGACAAACCACTATTGAATATTGGAAAATGACAACGGTTACATTGGAACCGTCGTGGAATAAATGCTTTCCAAAACCACTATTGAATATTGGAAAATGACAACGGTTACATTGGAACCGTCGTGGAATAAATGCTTTCCAAGATGATTGGAGGTAAACCATCGTTGTATTAGTTATTCTGCGGTGGTTAATATCATTTTGCGATTTGTTTTTTGTTTTTTGTTTTGAATATTTATTGTTTGTTTGTGGTTTAATGTTTTGGTATCCACACTAATAATAAATTAGATGATATACATTGATTTGTTTATCATTTTAATAAACAGTGTCCCATTGTTCAAGCATATAATAATTTATATGTACTCTTGAAGGACCTTGCATGCAAAACCAAATCAATAGGCCTTAGTCAACATTCTCATCTTTAAAATAGTTATCATGTTGAGGCTTGTCATGTTACATGTACATAGCTATTTTGTCGTAATAAATGATAAGCCATTGAATGAAATCTAGTGTTAAAGGCTAAAGGAGAGCTAGCCAATTAGTAGATCCCGAGTCATGGTGAATAGAGGTGGCAATATGGGTTGAGTCTGACGAGTCAACTTTCCATCCCGCCAAAACGGGGTGGGTTAGGTTGAGATTTTCAATCCACCAACCCTCTTCAACCTACCTTTCCTACAAGTGAGTTAAGACGGGTTTAACCCGCTGTACGACTGGTTGACCTGCCAGGTCATAATTTTTTTATTATAATTAAATAGTATTTTATTTGTCACTAAGTTTTTGTGATATCAAATTTTTTTGTATTGTAGTACTACCTAAAAAAATAAAGAATAAAATTTTTATCTGCATTTTTTAATGTCTCTAATTTGTGTGCATTTTGTTGTGATCATGTCTCTCTTTTATGTTATGTCTAGTCCCTTATAAGTAATGTAGTATTATTCTTTGTGTTGTCCCTGTTTTTGTTGTATAATACACAAGGACCACAAATTTGGCTTATTTTTTAATCACAATTTAATAAGTCTTGTGCGTATTTCCATGGTAAATATGTATCAAATTAACCTTTTGTTTCACCATAGTGGTGATTTTTTCGAAGAACCTGAAGAGAAACTTGAGTACATAAGGAGTGAAATAGATAGTTGGCATGATTGAGATATGGACACAAATGAATGTTTTTAGTGTGACAGGATTATATGACAGATATGGTATACATTTAAGATTGAGATTGGAAAAAATTAAAAAGAGTGTGAAATAAAATTAAATAATATTATAAAATTTATAAAATATAATTTATTTTTATATTTTAATTAATTTTTTTTTTGGCAGGTTGGTGAGTTGACCCCCGCCAACCCACCATAAAATGGGGTGGGTTCATTTTTTCAACCCATATTGCACGGTAGGCCAACCCGCCCTCCTGTTTTTGACAGGTCGTGGCAGGCCAACCCATATTGCCACCTCTAATGGTGAGAGTGTTAGTTCGAGAGAGAGGAATGAGGAACTATTATTCTACATAAGAGAAATACAGATTATTATAAAAAAAACTCCTTCAACATATATTAAACATTATCAATCTTGCATCATACATTGTTTGTAAGATTTTAATTGTATGAAACAATTGTACTATGGATAATACTAATGAAAAAAAAAACAGTTGCCCAGATGATTAAAACTCACCTTATATGGAACCTCATTATAATTGAATGTCTTTATGTTAGTATTTAAAAGTTATGATTACATTGGCTTCTTGACATATTTAATATGAAAAAGGAAACATTTTCCCCTTTTATTCAAAATTCAAACATTTTATAAAAAATAATGCATGACTTGTGTGAAATTGAGTGCGCTACAAGTCACGCGTGGGGTGTGAGCTTTTTAGGTTGTACATAAGGGTAATGCGTGACTTGCAACGCACAACATGTGGCAGCACGCATTGGCTTTTGACAAATCACGCACCTCTATGTACGACTTGAACATGCACACTCCTTGGGCATCTCATCGTATTATTTTGTAAAAAGTTTGGTTTTTGAATCAACGAGAGAATGAATGTTTCCATTTTGATATTATTATGGTCAAAAGGCAGATGATATTTAATAAATTAATAAAAATTTAATATATCAGTTGTTAAATTGTCAAAGTTTTATTAATAAACTGATTATTATGATTATATTCCTTTATATTAATTAATGAATGAATGACTAAAGTAAAGTTGTTATTCATGAATTTTTAAACTTTAATTAATATATACAATATTGTTGATTTGTTAAAGTTAAATTATAACTAATTTGATTTTGTTAATGAATAAAAAGTGAAATTAAATTTGTTATTAATAAATTGTTAAATTATCATTAGCATAATCGATATTGTTAATATTTAAATTTTGTTTCAAAAAGTTATATTATGTTATGGTAAGAACAATGATTGAAGGAATCGAACTTGATCCTTACATCCCTAAATTCCACTTAACCACTAAGGCACAATCAGAAATGTTATACTTTTGTAGTCAAAACTGCCACCCGACAGCCCTTAAGTGCAGGGTGTTCAGGACAATCCTTACTCAACTGCGTCTACAAGTCTTCGTACAACTCCAATGGCTACCAAATTTTGACAAAACATATTTGACATCTCAATCTTCAAAATGGTGTATGACACGTCCCTATTGGACCTCTGTGGAGGGAGATATGCTCTCTCAAAGTTGACCCAAAAACTGCCATTTTATATAAATTTCGATGGCGCCTCCTTTGTTTATTCAACCTATCCCACTTTATCAAAATTGTGTTATTATCATCAAATGGTAACTAATAGACAAGGGTGGCACTCAAGGACCAACAATGCATTGGTGCTCTTACAACCCACAACAATTTATATTATTTACCTCAATTTACCATTCATTACTCACTTTGTCAAAACTTAATCATTTCAATCACATTATTCCCTTTTGCATGCATTCTTTACATTAAGCATAAATCATATCCTAGAATAGGCCTATTACCCTTTCATCACATACATGCTTTAAATGTTACACAAGGTCCATAATAATAATATTACAATTCTCCCAATGCTTAACATAAATACAAATGAATCCTCCAAATACAACATGATAAATCAACAACTAGACTTAGGCAAAATATGGCATGAACAAATATAACCGAAAGCATAATCCTAAAGCAATATGCAATGTTCATGCCCTAAGTCTAGCTATGTCAAAGTGGCCTCAAAATGCAAAAATCCTCCAATCTCCAAGTGCTCATCCTATGGGCCTCTTGCCCACAGCTCCAGCCCAACTGCAACTACCTGAAATCATGCCCCAAATACGGGATGAGATATACGAATATAACTCAGTAACTCAGAGGTTCTGGAGATTACTCCGCCCAATGGCTCACTGAGATGTAAATCAACAATGCACTATAACAACCAAAGAGGGATAAAGCAGGGGATTTAGTGAAGTAGGGATAAATAGGGAGTAAACATACGATGAAGCTGGAATGGTCAATGCCAAAACCACGCAACATCCGGACTATTGGCCTCGGCATATAGTCCACGAGTTCTCATCCAAGGAAGTGTTTCCAGAACATCAACCAAGGCACCCACCACCAATACACCTGAGACATTCCTAGAGTGCTCCTCAACGGATAACAACTCCATGACCCTAGGTCAAATGGAACTCCCTCACGGAGACCTATCCAGTGGAAGTCCGTAACGCCCAAAGATAACTATCTACTGACCAGAGACACAATACATCCTATGTACCCAATATATATATATTTATGCATGAGCATGTTATAACACATTATTAACATACACCTCCAACCACTACCCCCAAGAGGCATGATGGAGAACAAACGGGGATTAATCTCAGTACCAAAGGATTACCTTGTTGAAGTTTCCTCTCTAGGTAACTCCAATGCAAGGTACAACTGAGCTTGGTCCAACCAGAAATCCCTACACACAGGTCATTCCCATATCAATTAGAACCACATAACCACATACACTTGGTTATTCAAGAATTCATGCAATTCCCATAAGCACTTACCTAAATCCTTTTGGTCAAGGACCAAAGATAATCCACCAAGCTCACCATTCAAAGCTCACGTCTGTGGGAAGCAACCTACAATGACCACACAAGGATCATCAATACAATTGTAACTCAAGTTGAATTACAAAGCAAACACTTCCTAATCCCACATGTATAGGTTCTGCTATTTGGCCTTAAAATACCTAATCATGTTGTTAATTTTATTACAATGTCCCAATGGTTTCCTAAGCTCACTATAACACCAATTCAAGTCATTAACTCCATTCAATCACATCTCAACACCATTTTCCCTAACATACCTCATTATGGCCGAAAATTAGCATCACACACATCTAATGGTTTTTCTTCCAATTCTAATGCATCACACCATCACACAATTCATTTAAACTTAGCTCACAACCACACAATACAAATCACATCATGCATTTTACTTGAAGTTTGGTATGGTGGAACTTTGATTTTGGTTGAGTTTTGATGGAGAAAATCAAAGTTGAAAAACTTGCACAAAGAACATGCAAGGCCGCAGGTTGGAGAGGAAAGGAGGAGGGAATGAGAGAGTGAATAGTGACTATGCACATGTGGCTTTGTCCACTTAAGTGGGGTGGATCCCACTGCCACCTCACACGATTCAAATTAATTCAAATCTCTCGCTTATTCCACTAAACGTCTATTAATTCCTAGACTATTTAGAAACTTCAATTTTTAATATTCACCAATTTCCTTTAATTTCCCTTGATCAGATGAATCCGAAATTTTTCGATCGTTCGGTGAAATCGCAGTTTTAAGTTGTTATGTGCACTGTGGGCACGCTTCCCCAAAAACTCTAATTTCAATCAATTTTCATCAGAAATCATAATTCCTACTCCTATGTACCATTTATAACTTATTTCTAAAACTAGAGATCAAAATTCGTTCGACACGTTTTACAATGCAACTGTACCGTTGTATTTTTATCCTATAAAAACACTATTCATCAAATTTCTAAAAACTTGCCTAACCACTCAATTTTTCGTTTTGAATCCATTTCCAGGGTTAATTTTTCCATTTCAGACCTTCTAATCACATTTTATTTCCTAGGGTTAAGTGTTTGGCAAATTGCCGTTTTACCCTTTTTACGTATTTTGACTCCGAATTTAGGATTCTCACTAATCCTATCCTTTAATCCATAATTTAAATATAATTATGTGTATTAAAAATATGAGGTGTTATAACAACGTGAAGACCTCTAAAGGCTGATGATTATAAGTGTAGAATATACATTGATTCCAAGAAATCCTAGCCTCTAAGTTGAATGCTCTAGATTTCTTGAGCTCTTCTTACACACTAGGCCCAATTGGGCTTTTATGAAAGAGAAAAACCCAACAAAAGATCGTGTCTACCGATCCTTAATGGGTTTAGACATTGCCACCTTCGGCCATTTGTGTACTCAAATCCTACATACTTCTCATTTTCCTTCTATCAATCGTGTTTATGTTACATACACAATATTAGTTAGTCTAGCTGATCTGTTGGAAGTTTATTATGTGTTTGAAATTTATTTGGCAGCTATAGTTAGAGCATTTAGTTATGGTTGGTGAGTCTTTTGAATAGTTAAAATGTATAAAAGAGATGTGTATGTATGATAAGAAGGCATCAATGAATAATATGCAGAGGTTTCTTGTTCGTTTTCTCTGATTCTTTCTCTGTTAGGAACTCTATTCCTAACAATTGGTGCTTTCATTTGTTAGGAATGAAGTTCCTAGTAGAGAAAGAATCAGAGAAAACGAATAAGAAACTTCTGCATATTATTCATTGATGCCTTCTTATCGTGCACATACATCTTTTTTATACACGTTAACTATTCAAAAGACTCACCAACTAGAACTAATTGCTCTAACTAACTGGTTCTAGCTCTTAACAATCTAACTAAAAGCCTTATAACAACTATAGTTTCCAAATGCATTTCAAACACATACTAAAGTTCCAATAGATCAACTAGACTAACTAATATTGTGTACGTAACATCATTCACCCCTTCAAAAGGGACTTTGTCCTCAAGATCCAAGTAGGGAAAAATCTTGAGATCAACCATACCCATATGGTGGAGGCAAGCTAGATGATGACAAAATGAGTTTATAGTCTTGTAGGTCATGGGGAAGCAAGGGTGCAAACCCACCCATGTAGTGGGCCAGATGAAGAAATGGACGCAAATTCAATTTTGTATTCATTTTGGTAGTGTTTAAGTGAGCAAGGGAAACGAAAGATAGAACAAAAGATTGATATGAGGAATTATGTTGTTGAGAACCTTGACTATCTTTCTGTCGTGGGGATTGAAGGGTTGGTATACCAGACCCAGCATTTTGCTGAAGGTGCTGGATTAGTGTTGGATGCCCTTGATGTTGGCCATGACGAAGTTGACCCACTTTATATCTGACAAAAACAGTGGTAGATCTTGTAAAGAAAGAATGGCTAAACAATAACACAAGAGGGGGGTGAATTGTGTTTTTAACTTTTTCCTCAAGAAAAAAATAAAAGCAAACCCCTCCTTCTAGAATTCAATCAAGAACAAGATGAAACAAGATTCTAACCTTTCCCTAATCAAAAACAGTATGAAAATAATTCAAATAATATGCAAGATCATAGATATAGCAATGGTAATGAGATTGATGAGAGAAAGAAAGACAAAACCATGAAATCTAGAAACTCTTTTCAGGAAAACATGCAAGAACAAAAATAATCAATTAACAAAGATTCCCTAACCCTTAAACAGATTCAAAAAATCAGTTATATGTAGCGAAAAATAAAAGGATAGGGAAAAGAGAAGAAAATACCGAAATTTATCTTGGTTTACTCTCCAACCACTTGAGGGCTACATCCAGACTGCCATCGATTGTTCCACTATCATCAAGCTTCCAACCGGTACTTGAAGAAACTGTTTTACAAGAGAAATATTACAAGACATACGATCTCCCTAGATCACGCTCAACCTAAGCTCCTTAAGATCACTCCACTTATTTCAAAATCAATCATAAGAGGAATTCTATAAGACCTGTGATCTCCCTAGACCATGCTCAACCCGAAAACGTTCAAGTTCACTCCAGTTGTACCAGAAACCAATCAACAATTGGAATTTTATAAGAACTATAACCAAACCTTGATCACTCTTAACCTAAGCCCCCTTAGTATCACTGCAATTGTCTCAATCACAAACACAACAATCATATCTCTCAAAATAGATGTAGAGTCACCTCTCTACGTTCACATTTACAAAAGAAATCAAAGAAGAAGATGAAGAGAAGAAGATTATTGAGCTCTCTCTCTCTCAAGATATGCAAAATAAGCCTAAATATGTATGATTCTTGGGTTATAAGTGTTTCAACGTTTTTCTCTCCTTAATTCTTAAAGAGCTATAAATAAGGACTCAAGGCATGATATTTATAGACTTTTTCTCAAAATCAAATCCTTAGGAAAAATCTCTAGATTTATGCACAAGATATTGTATCATGATTTTTCAGAAAACTTCCTAAAATATATTTTTGAAAATAAAATCAAAATCTTCATATTAACTTTCCAAAATTAGTAAAATTAAATCAAATCTTTCAAAAAGGAAATTAATCTCAAACCAATTTTTTTCTTTTTCAAATCAAAACCGAAATCTAATCAAATCTTTCAAAAAGGAAATTAATCTCAAATTAATTTTTTTATTTTTCAAATCAAAAACCAAATCAAATCTTTCAAAAAATCTATTAGGATTAAAAAAATAAAACTTTTAAATATTCTTTCCTTAGTTTCCGTGTGTGTGAGACATATATGTATGGATCAAGCATTTGATTTTCTCAACGCATGAGTTTATGGCTTCTAAATGCAACCTTGAGATATATAGCTTAATAAACTCAATTATCAACATTTCTAAGACTAATTAACATTACAAACAATATAATATTGAGTCTTTATTCACTTGGAAACTTTGACTTTGATATTGACTTTTCATATTTGAATTACTTCTTCAATTTTGCATGTTGCCTTGATCTTCTAACTTCATTTGGGACTTGTTGCACTGCCTTCTTTATTGTGCTCCTACGTTGAGGTAGATGGTGCTTTATAATTATCTAAACTCAATGCATTAGTCTTCAAAACCTATGGTTCAACAGATCTTGCTTTTCTCCTTCCAAATCCATGTCTTCTGGGTTTTGGTTTGCTTTTTGCAAGGGGTCGATGATGAGAAATAAGGTATGAAAGTGGAGTTAGAGAGAGATGGGTTCAAAGAACGATTGACCAATCTCTTGAAAATAAGCCTCTATAGCAGTTCTTTGATTAGAGAGGGAGCCAATGATATGGGGGATGCAAACCTGTTATACCAAATCAGTCCTGAACGTGTACCTACGAAAATGGTTCTTGAGAGGGCTGAATGGGTGGTTGAGAAGACAAACCTTGGATGTGATACATGGTTGAGACGCGATGCTCTATTTTTCCAGTGTAATGTCTAAGAACAAAAGCGCAACTTTCTTTTGAGAGAACATGATAATTTCTTGTTTGAACCAGCATTGAATGCAAAGTAACCAAGATTTGTTGCACCTGCTCCTTGACAAATGATAAAAGCTCCTGGAAATTCATGCTGGAAAATTTCTCCTACACTTCCATGGTGACCACTTCTATGCTATGCTTTCGTAAACAAAACTGAATGACTGGAACAAAAAGATTGGTGTGGTTTTCTCAATGAAAGCACCAATTGTTAGGAATAGAGTTCCTAATAGAGAAAGAATCAAAGAAAATGAACAAAAAACTTCTGCATATTATTCATTGATGCCTTCTTATCGTACATACACATCTTTTTTATACACTTTAACTATTCACAAGACTCACCAACTATAACTAACTGCTTTAACTAACTGGTTGTAACTCCTAACAATCTAACTGAAAGCCTAACAACAACTATAGCTACCGAATACATTTCAAACACATACTAAACTTCCAACAGATCAACTAAACTAACTAATATTGTGTACATAACAGTTTACTCCATGATAACATAAGAAGAAACTTATAAATCTATAGCTCGATCCTATGATGACCCTGTTGATGCTATTAGGTATGTTTTTCAATCAAGCCACCACCTCCTCGTGTTATTTTCTCTCGCTATAGTAAACCCAATCATGACTTCTCTAAATGCTACCAGTTGCATGGTCGTCCCAACCATTGTTATTAGAACTGACTTGGACATTGACTCGGCCAGGGAAATAAGTTATTGGGTCAATGGTTCAACCAGTGAGTCACCGGTTGAATCGGTTGACCCGATTAATATATGCAAATATATATTGTTCAATTTCTCTATTATATTGTGTTTTTTTCTCTGTCTTATTGTATTTGGTTTTTTGAATGTATAAGTAAAATGGGTATAACAAATACAAAATACACCAGTATGATTATTTTTGATTCAAATGTACCATAAATTATGGACTTCAAAAAAGATGTTGTATATACTATTAAGAACATGTAATTTAATATAGCTGGATGTGTCTTTCCAAAAGCATTTATTTTCGTATATACCCTGATTCTATTCTATGTTATACAATTATGTTTTAGACTTTCGTCTGATTCAGTGGAAAATAGTTAGAGGTTGACTCAGTTGTCCACCCAATCCTCATATTCTTTTGAAAATGATTTTCTAAAAGATATGAAAAGGAAGTTTATCAGTGATATTAAGAATTATAGGTAGGTATATTTTCACAACTGATGAATGCTTTCCCATATCTTTATTGAATTCTAGTCATAGATTAAAATCTAATCAGGGAGGGTTAAAGATTTCAAACATACTAGTAGCCAATTTGCGAGTTGTTACACTAACTATTTCACATATTATTTGTTCATTCTTATTACAAATGAAGCTATAAACCAATATGTGTATATTCTAGTTTCTGTACTAATTATGACCTAAAGAAATATCATCAAAAAAATTAAATCTCTAACAATTACAACCTCAAGCATATCAAGGAGTAAAAATATAAGCTTTATTATGTCAAATAAGGAGTAAAATACAAATTATTAAAAACCAATACCAGTTTTGAGCTCGCCAAAACCCAATAGTGTTTTATTTGTCTACCAAGTCACAAACCAACATATAAAAGAACAACAGATTCAAAAGACAATATTATTGATTTAATTTATTCTTATTTCCAAAATTGGATTTTTAATTTGTTCATATTATCATTGTTAGGTTTGGTTACCAAAAAATGGTTGGTTCCAAAGGCTATCCAAAGGCTCATAAATATAAAATATAGTATGAAAATATTAATTAGTTGCCGATAAAATTGATAATACATCTTACCCTGTTATTCTACAACAAAGATAGAATATCTACCTCACTAAAATTTCAAAGAATTTTTTTTTCATTGTTTAATCTATGAAAATTAAAAAAAAAAAAAGAAAGAAATGAAAGTTCGAGAACAAGATAAGGGACTTACAAAATATAATTTTGTTCTATAGTGATTGAAAACTATGTGAGTTGGCAGATCTTGGTCTTTTACCAAAACCCCATGAACCTGCAACATGATGAAATAAAAAAAAAAAGGGTATTTGTAGAACTAAAATCGCACACGAGAAGAGAAGCAATACATGATGTTTATCTAGTATGGAATTTTCCAAAGGAATGTAATATTCGACCTTAATCTTCCCCTTCTCTGCAATATAGTGAATTAGATATGCAAAAGCGAAAAAAGAAAATGATTTAAAAAAAACAAAATTAAAAACTAATGCGAAAGATTGAAAACATCTCACCGGGTTGCGAAGAACTTCATCTAGCAGAAGGAGTTGAAGAAATAAGAACACCAAGCTAGGTTGTGACATTAGAGGTTTTCAGTTGAGCACTATGGGATGGGGGGATGCAAAGAGAAATTGTGGGTGTGTGCGGCATTTTTGGATTAAGAAAGAAAGAAGAGGGAAAAGTAGGGTTAACCCATTTATGTCCGCCTCAAAATTACTCAAGACCGTCGTGATATGTTTGTATTACGAGGCGATTAAAAAATTCGATATTAGAACCGCAACAAAACGTAAAGCGAAGGCGATTTCACTAAAGACGACGCAAAAAGACTGACGAGGGATGTTTAGTTTCTTGTAGTGACATGCATTACTATTGGAACCATAAATTCGATTGAATCAAAATACATTTGGTGGTATAAGTCCTGTAAAAATTGTTCGTATTCCGTTTGTTCTGATTTTGAAAAATGGTATTATAAGAACTGCTAGAAACATTGGGATGATTATCATCCAAAGTAAGTTGTTGTCCTCAACGTGTTTCGAATATTAACATTTCAATGACAAAGTACTGAGCATTTCACTTATTCCTTTGTGATGCGTAACTAAACAGCCAGTTTTAATGTCTGGCAGATTCAATATTCAAGTAATGATTGTGGACAACACAAATTCTGCATCTTTTCTTTTGTTCGATAGAGACTGTGTTGCTTGTTTGGGAATAAGTGTTGCGTATTTAGGGGAGAAAAATTTCAAAAGGGTTTAATTCTAATTCCTCCGCATTTTCTATTCACTGAGGTTCCTTTAAGAAAAATTAATTAATTAAATTAACTTTGTATCATATTGTAGGGTGGTGATTTGGATCATTATCCGGAAGAGCTTAACGTTCTTAATGATAAATCCATGTTATCCAAAGTCAATGTGAAAGAAAAGAATTTGGAATCATACACGGAGCCAAAATATCAAGTTTTTAAAGTTTGCTACAACAAAACTATTATTGCATCATACCTTAAGTTTGTTGTTGACCCAAATATATGTTGTTTTCGTTTTCAAACGTTATTTGATTATATTAGCACTTTGTATTAGTTTTACAAATAATTTTAATTTTCAGGATAAAGCAGTATCCGATAATGCTTGCGACACTGGTGTTGTATCAGCAGATCCGGAAAGAGCTGTGGTATCTTTAAATTAAAATCATATTTTATCAATTAAATGTTTTTTGCGTTATTTGTATAAAGTTTCATAATTTTATAAAATTTTAATGTCTTACCAGGATGATGAGAGTCAAACATGTGATAGTACCGAGGTTGCTGATATTTTTCTCACTTTGTTGTCACCGTTGATTATAAAATCTGATGCTGTCAAGAAAGAAGATTTTTATTGTTCAGTTAACTATCATAACAAAAAGATTAAGATAAAGAAAGAGTTAAGTACTTGTGTGTTTATAATTTTCTACTATATATTATTTCTATATTCTATATCATTAATACAGTATAGTGGCCTCAATAAATTTTTTAGTTAGTTCTATTGCTGAAGTATGAGACACCTTGTTGGAGAAAGAGAAGTTGTATATGGACAGAGCTGCTGAGGAAGAAGTTATGTAGCATCGACATTGTTCTGAGTGATGTTGAACTATATATATATTTGAGAATTATTAGACAGATAGAAAATATACAATGTCTTAATATATATTTGACGTTTGATTGAACAATTGTGGATTATTGTCTAATGTTTAACATGAGGTTAAACATCAATTATTTGACGTTATGATATTTAATATAATCTAAATTTTTTTTGTTTGTTTTTCTTCTTCGTCTTCTGAAGTCTTCTGCAATAATTAATATACAATAATTTGCTTATTACTTGAAATTTAAAAATATTTATTCCTTTGTTTGATTACAAAATTTTTTAATAAAATATATTTATGATAAACCATCTTCAACTAAAAAAATGAAGAGACACATTTTGTATCGTATAACTATGTTTGTCATTAAATTTTTTATTATTCATGTGTCTACACTTCAACCAACTTCTTCTAATCTATATGTATCAGGAAGTTGTTTATTATTATTATTGTTGTTGTTGTTGTTGTTGTTGTAAACTACATGTTAGTCTCTTAATCCTGATTTTTTTTTTAAATCGCCTGATATTTTTTCCTGAACCTTCTTTTAATGGTTGATTCTTCATCTTTTGCAAAGCGGGAAGCGATTGAGAAACTGAGACAGATGCCCCTGAAATATCTTCCAAGAGATTTATTATTGCAGATTTTTGGAGCCACTAATGTAACATTCTTAGAATCTATTATAGACATCATTCAACATTAAGTTGAAAATCCCTTATCTAGTTTATCTTTTAATTATTTCTTCAATAATTGTGTCCTAGAAAATTTTATTTATAAATTTTATTTAAAATTTGCATTAACTTTTACTATGATTATAATGAATTTATCATATCAGGGTTCATGCACCAACATCTCTATTGTCATACAATTCCCCTAAACTAGTTTGTAATCATCTAAAGAGTTAATAATTACAAAATAATCATAAGTGATTATTCTTCTTTTATTTATTTATTTTGTAATTGGTCACGTAATTTTGAAGCAGTAACCCTGGATAAGTAAAGTTCTTTTTTTCTTAAATGATAACTATTCATTTGAACTTTTTATATTCTTTTTTTATGTTTTTTTAATGAATTAAATTTAAATTTTAAAAATAACAAAAGTAAGTATTACAATAATATAGATAACAAATAACAAAATAAAAGATAAACAGATAGAGTGAAGAAAAGGGTGGATATATATAATAACATATAATAGATGATATTGTTAAAATAAAAGTACACTACCAAAATTAAAAACCAAAGTAATTAAATTAAAATATCATTAAAAATAAAAAAAGGAAAAAAAAATGAGCATCATAACACAGTTGTGGAGGAGTTTTCACATTGGCCGGCCTTAATTCCCGTTAAAGTATCATAGAGTGGTTGGTTTAACATCTCAGGGAGGTAAAACGCAAACAACCCGCGCCTGCGTGGCGCAACCAAGCGCGGCGTTTCTCACCACCGTCTTTCCAAGAAATGGAACTACCAGTTCCCTTAACATCAGCCTTCTTGGCCTTTCTCACAATACATACATCCTTAATGTCACGACACTGCTAAATCAACGTGTCGAAGTCTCTAGATGCAGCTCCAGCAATCCGATCCGCGATCTCCTCATTAAGTCCTTGTAAGAACCCGCACCGTTAATTAAGGAAGTTAATTAAATAAATATGAGAATTAGGAAATAATTCCATAATTGACCATAATAATTATTTTAAGGCTTAAATAATTATGGTAAGTGATTAAGAATGTTGAAAGTCGCTTTTCTGACGAAAAGTGCAGATACCGGTTCTGCTACTCGGTATAAATGCGTACCGATGAAGTATCCCGAAAAATTATAATAAGTGTGGGAATATTCCTAGAATAATACATAGGACTTGTAAAACAAGTTTCAAGTTAAAATAATGAGAACTGGTGCCAGAACTGATACTGGCTATGTAAAAGCGCATATCGGAAAGGTGCTGCGAAAAATAAAATAAAAATATGACAAATCTTAGAAAAAATGAGTAGGCTCAGAATCCTAAGTTTGGGATTAAAATGTTAAGCGTAGCAATTAACGCTAATACAGTGCGTTTAAGTTTAAACCGGCTATAAATACTCATTGTTGGCTCTAAACCCTAAGCCATATCAGTTTTTCTACGTGCACCTTTGGAGGCTGGTCTGTTTGACAATGTTCCATTGCCTCCTCATCCATCTTATGAGCCAAGTTGTCATCTTTTGCTTGATTCTTCCCTCTTTCTCTTTGTAAACACTTGTGAGGATCATTGTGAGTGTGAAAAGAACACCTTTTCTAAGTGTGGTGGTTGTGTGAAGTCAGTATAGGGGCTGTGTTTCTGAGTTGGGAGGGAGAGGCCATTGTCATGGAATTTTGAGGTCCAAGGAGTGACCTTTGTAAAGAAAGGGTCAACCTTGATACCCATTTTCGTTCACCTTGGTGTCTGCATCATAGGAGCTGAAAGGAGAGCTCCAAGAGCACCTCCTTGTTCTGTTTTGAGCTTGGGGTATGATCATCACCTTTTTTCTTGAGTTTCTTTAGTTAAAAATGAAGCCTTGATGCATGTATTGATATCCGGATATGGCCCCGACATATATCCAGATATTCTGGGTTTCCGTGAACAGTAACAATACTGTTCATACAGAATGCTATTTTGGGTTAGTGGACCCATGATTAGTCAATGTGGACTTCTGTAATAAATAACCTAAGTCAGAATCTAAGTGATTAAGGGCTTATGGTTTTGTGAGAAGCCTAAAGACATGGAACGTAAAAGAGAAGCGTTGTCTTTATGTTATATGCTTATGAGCTATGGTTGTTGATATGATTGTTGGTCCAAAACAGATTGTGATTCTGCTGTGTTTGGGCTTTGAACTTGTTGGACTCTTGGCTTGGATAATTAGCTTGCAAGGTAAGCTTTCGTGTCCTCGGTTTAGCCATTGTTGGTTCCACCATGTCCCATGGGGGATGGTTATATGCATGATGTTGTTTTCATGTATTATTTTGTTGAAATACTACTGAGCTGTATATGCGAGTGCCTTTATGACATGCATATGGTGTTCACCTAGACGAGATGTGATCTTGTGGGCAGGTACGACATGGGCGTGTACTATGTGGGTAATAGACGTATTCCTGCACTTCTCTGGCCAGTAGAATAGTTATGACACACATAGCATGATTATTTGTTGCACTACATGGTTTTGGAACTTATATTGATGAACTTCTTTTAGAACTTATATTGCACATGTAAGTGAGCTTGGGGTGGAAGATCCTTGAGGATCCCTTGTCTTACTAAGATTTCTGTTTAGAGATCTCACCCCACGTTTGGGGCACCATTTTCAGGTTCAGGTAATGCAGGGGTTGAGACCTCTAGCGGCAGGAGGTCAGAGCTTAGCTGAGTTATATGCTGTTTATGATGATATGCTTTAGATGTTGACATGTGTTATGTTTATTGTTATGATTTTGCTACTGAGACTTGTTGGGCTTGTTGCCTTATTTGGTGAGCATGGGGATTGCCCATGCCACATTGATTTGACTTTATGCTTTTGATTCGAGTTGTATTAATGATATCAGGATATTATCCGGACTACGTGTTGTAGATCCGTGACTTAGATACTCACTTATTTATATATGAGGTTATTCAGTGCAGATAGCTGTCTTTTGCAATTTACGTACAGACAATGTTTTGGAAATGAATTAAGTAATTCAACTTGGCTAAGTATAATGACGTCATAATTGAAAGTAAAAAGTTATTCTGCAATTTTAATTAAGTGTGGCTTAATACGATGGCATATTAACAAACTGGGTATACACGGGGTGTTACAGTCCCCTACGGAAATTAAAAGCCAGAAAGGTCGGGGTAGGCATAGCAATGCGGAAATGTGCAAATTTGGCCAGCTCATTGAGCTTAGCCAAGTACTCGCCAACCGTCATCGAGCCTAGCACCAATCGATCAAACTCTTCCTGCTTCCTCTCCTGAGCATCATAGGGAAAATATCTATCCAGAAAGCAATCCTCAAAGAATGGTCATGTGATGACATGACCATGCATCTCATAAGCTTAAGAGGTGTTCGTCCACCACTCATGTGCGTCTCTCTCTAGCATATACGTGGCAAACATCAGCTTCTGGGGATCTCTGCACTGCATCACCCTGAATATCTTGTCCAGGGCCTGAATCCATCTAGCAACAACAATAGGATCATAGGACCCATCAAAAGAAGGTGGCTTATTCTTGCAGAAAGCATTAAGCCGGCGGTCGATCGTATCTCTGTCCTCTACAGGCTTAAAATAGGGCTGCATCATCCCAGTAAGATGATTGGCACCCTCCAAGTGGCTATGACTCTCATCCTGATGACTGGGTGGAGGCGGCAGCGGCGGTGGCAGAGGATGCTGGCCACCAACAAGACTAGTCCTCATCTCCTCCAATATGACCCTCATCATGGTCATGTTCGCCAAGCGGTTTGCCTCCAACACATCCTCTGTGGCTTTCCTTTTCGCCTCTCTGACGGTGTCCAGCATAGCTTGGTTTGGCATTCTCATGGCCTCCTGGTCGGCTTGTCGAGCCGCCTGCATCTCAGCTAATGCAGCCAGGACCGGGTTAGGTTGACCCTCTCTAGTCTCTCGGTCCCTCTGAGGTAATACCATGACTCTGCATAAGTTACACAAAGAATTAGTTGATCAGGTCCACGCAATGTGGTCACACATGCATCATCATAGTAAAACCCGAAAGAACACAAGAGACAAAACACACAGCAGAAATCCTAAGTCATTGCAATATATACAAGCTTTTTCCCTATAAAGTGCTCTGATACCTTAAAATGTAACACCCCGTGTATACCCGGTTTATTATCATGTCATCGGATTAAGCTGCGCTTAATAAACATGCGGAAACTAACTTTTTAAAACATTCAATTATGACGTCATTAGTATTAACCAAGTTGATTACTTGATCCTTTTTCAAAACATCGACTGTATGTAAATTGTAATAAAAGCTATCTACACTGAATAACTTCATCATATAATTAAGTGTGTATCTAGTCACGGAACTACAACACATAGACCAGACAATATCCTGATACAATTTATACAACTCAACTCTAAATAACATAACCAAGTCAATGTGGCATGGATAATCCCCATGCTAACCAAATAAGGCAACAAACCCAACAGAGTCTCAAATCAAATACAGATATACTGAAGGTAATAAAATCAATATCCAGACATATCATCGTAACAACATATATCTCAACTCAGCTCCAGCCTCCTGCCGCCCGAGGTATCAACCCCCGAGTTACCTAAACTTGAAAATGTACCCCAAACGTGGGGTGAGATCTCTAAAAAGAAATCTCAGTAAGACAAGGGGTTCTCAAGGATCTCTCCACCCTAAGCTCACTTACATGTGCAATATAAGTTCAAAAGCAGTATAATAATATAAGTTCCAAAATCTGTGCAATGCAGCATATAATCATGTCATGTGTGTCAAAATCGTACTGGCCAGAGAACATGCAGGAATTACATACGTCTACAATCTACAATCAGTGCAAGACGCTACTTGCACCCACCCACAAAATCACCATCTTGTATGACGCTACATACTCAAGCTTATCGTCTAGGTGAAACAACACATACATATCATACGGCATTTGCACTTAACAGCTCAAAAGAATTCCAAATATCAATACATCAAAACACATCATGCATATAAACCATCCCTCCATGAGGTATGGTGGAACCAACAATAGGAAAAATCGAGGACACGAAAGCTTACCTCGCAAGCTAACTATCCACTCAAGAGTCCAACTCAGTCCAAGGTTCACAAACAGCACTCTCACAGTCTGTTTATACCAGCAATCAAATCAACATTCATAATCTAAACGTTTATGACATAAAGACAACGTTTTCCTTTTACGTTACATGCCATTAGGCTTATCACAAAGTCATAAGCCCTTAATCCAATTGATTCAGACTTAGATTAATTATTACAGAGGTCCAACTTAACCAATCAAGGGTCTACAAACCCAACATACTATTCTGTTTGAACAGAACAGTGACCATCACGAATTTCCCAGAATATCCGGATATTTGTCGGGGCCATATTCGGATATTCAAAATCCCATATTCGGATATCAATATCCTAATATTTCGCGACAGAATGCAGTTCTGCATTTTCACGAAGATATCCAACCAAGGTCCCATTTTTAAGGTTTCCAGACGTTGAATCATCCATTTCTAGGTGTGTTTAACCTTACCCATCCTTAAGTTATTAACTTTAGCTTGTTACATGCATCAAGGTTCATTCTTTCCAAAAAAAACTCAAGAACATAGGTGATGAAGCTTACCCAAGGCTCAAACTCAGAAAAGGGGTGCTCTTAGAGCTCTCTATACCACTCCACACTACTGCCAATGTAGAGCCACGAAAATGAGCAACAAAATGGTTCCTTGCTTCATAAAATGACTTCTTGGAGTCACAAATGCTAAGTAAATGACTCCCTCCACACACACTCAAGAAGTCAGCACCCACACTCTCCCAAACAGAAGTCATAACTCAGCAAAGACAAGTCTTTCAAACACCCAATGCTAACACACCCCAAGATATGGTGTTTTTGTGAAGAAACAATGATCAAAGGTGACTACTTTGAGGTTTCTATGGAGAAGATGAAGGTGGCAAGGTGAAGGAAAGGTGGCAGCAGCCAAGGGTCAGCCAAAGTCTCACGTAGAGATGTTAAGTTTCGGACCTAGAAACTTGTGCCCTCAAATATATAGTCTAATTAGTTTCTGAACCTAGCCATTTTTTTAGGATTTGTCATATTTTTATTTTATTTTTCGCAGCACTTTTTCGGTACGCGCTTTTACGTAGCCGGTATCAGTTCTGACACAAGTTCTCATTATTTCGACTCCAAACTTGTTATACCAGTCTTATATATTATTCTAGTGATATATACATACTTTTCATAATTTTCTGGGATACTTCATGGGTACGCATTTATATCGTGAGGCAGAACTGGTATCTGCACTTTTCGTCATAAAAGCGACTTTCAACATTATTAACCACTTACTATAATTATTTACGCCTTCTCATAATTATTAGGGTAATTTATAGAATTATTTTCTAAATTCACATTTAATTAATTTAAATTCTTAATTTAACTGTGCGGGTTCTTACAATGCTCAACCCAAACACCTTCATGTTCACTCCAGTTATACCAGAAACTATGACCAAACCTTGATCACTCTTAACCTAAGCCCCTTTAGGATCACTCCAATTGTCTCAAACACAAACACAACAATCATATCTCTAAAAATAGATGTAGAGTCACCTCTCTACGTTCAAAGTTAATAAAGAAATAAAAGAAGAAGATGAAGAGAAGAAGATTATTGAGCTCTCTCTCAAGATATGCAAAATAAGCCTAAATGTGTACGATTCTTGGGTTCTAAGTGTTTCAACGTTTTTCTCTCCTTAATTCTTAAAGAACTATGAATAAGGACTCAAGGTATCGTATTTATAGACTTTTTCTCTAAATCAAATCCTGAGGAAAAATCTCCAGATTTATGCACAAGATATTGTATCATGATTTTTAAGGAAACTTTCTAAAATATCTTTTTGAAAATAAAATCAAAATCTTCAAATTAACTTTCCAAAATTAGATAAAATCAAATCAAATCTTTCAAAAAGGAAATTAAACTCAAATCCATTTTTTTCTTTTTCAAATCAAAAAGCAAATCTAATCAAAAAGGAAATTAATCTCAAATTAATTTTTCTATTTTTCAAATCAAAAACCAAATCAAATCTTTCAAAAAATCTATTTAGATTAAAAAAAACTTTTAAATCTTCTTTTCTTAGTTTTCATGCGTGTGAGACTTGTATGTATGGATCAAGCATGTGATTTTCTCAATGCATGAGTTTATGGCTTCTAAATGCAACCTTGAGAGATATAGCTCAATAAACTAAATTATCAACATTCCTAAGATTCTAATTAACATTACAAACAATATACTCTTGAGTCTTTATTCACTTGGAAATTTTGACATTGATATTGACTTTTCATATTTAAATTACTTCTTCAATTTTGCATGTTGCCTTGATATTCTAACTTCATTTGGGACTTGTTGCACTGCCTTCTTTAATGTGCTCCTATGTTGAGGTAGTTGGTGCTCTATAATCATCTAAACTTCAATGCATTAGTCTGCAAAATCTATGGGTTAACAGATCTTACTTTTCTCCTTCCAAATCCATGTCTTCTGGGTTTTGGTTTGCTTTTGCAAGGGGCGGTGATGAGGAATGAGGTATGAAAGTGGAGTTAGAGAGAGATGGCTTCAAAGAACGATTGACCAATCTCTTGAAAATGAGCCTATGTAGCAGTTCTTTGATTGGAGAGGGAGCTAATGATCTAGGGGACGCGAACTGTAAGAACCCGCACCGGTAATTAGGGAAAATAATTAATTAAATGTGTGAAATTAAGAAATAATTCCATAATTGAATTTAATAATTATGAGAAGGCTTAAATAAATATAGAAAGTGATTAAGAATGCTAAAAGTCACTTTTCGGACGAAAAGTGCAGATACCGGTTCTGCTACTCGGTGTAAATGCGTACTGATGAAGTATCCTGGAAAATTATAATAAGTGAGTATATATTCCTAGAATAATATGTAGGACTGTGATTTCAAGTTTCAAGTCAAAATAATGAGAACTGGTACTAGAACTGATACTGGTTAACTGATACTGGCTGTGGTAAAGCGCATACCAAAAAGGTGCTACGAAAAATTAAATAAAAATATGGCAAATCTTGTAAAATTTAGTAGGTTTAGAATCCTTAGTTTGGTATTAAAATGCTAAGCGTAGCATTTAGCGCTGATACAGTGCGATTAAGGCTTAAGTGGCCTATATAAGGCCTTGGCACACACATCTAGGTCAGAATTTACAACTATACGTGCCTCCTTTTCTGATACTTGGGCTCTTCATGCTGCCACCCTCTTTTCCCCTTGAAATTCTACCAAGTTGTCACCTTTTTCCTCTAGTTTCTTCATAAAAACACCTTGGGTGAGTGGGAACTACCTTGATGAGTGTGTAGTGAGCTCCATTTCTGGGTTGTGGTGGCTGTGTGAAGTGAGTGGTGGGCTGACTTCACTGTTGGGGTGGTTTGAGAGCTTGTGTCTTGTTGGTGTTGGTCCAAGAAGCCATTTTTGGTGAGAAGGAACCTTTGTGGTGTGCCATTTTCGTGCACTTGAAAGTCAGAACCTTTGGGGTTGAAGGGAGAGCTCTAAGAGCACCTCCTTGTTCTGTTTTGAGCTTGGGTAAGTGTCACCAACCTTGATCATGGGTTTTCTTGGTGTAAAGGTGAATTATAGGCTTGTTAATGAGTTAGAAAAGTATGTAACCTGTATATGAACCTTGAACTGAGTAAAAATGCATGCTTTAACGTTTTAATGGGTTATAAGATGAACCTTTGGAGTGATATCTCGCGAAATGCAAAAACTGCATTCTGTCGCGAAATATCCGGATATTGGGTTCTGTGATATCCGGATATGGGTATCCGGATATGGGGTTCTATGATATCCAGATATTGATATCCGGATATACCCCCGACATATATCTGGATATTCTGAGTTTTCGTGAACAGTGAAGGTATTGTTCATACAGAATGCTATTTTGGGTTATGGATCCATAATTGGCTACTGTGGACTTCTGTAATGATTAATGTAAGTCAAAATTTAAGTGATTAAGGGCTTGTGGCTTTGTGAGAAGCCTAAAGACGTAAAACGTAAAGGAAAGGCGTTGTCTTTGTTCTTACGCTTGTTAAGTATGATTATTGATATATTGTTTGTTCGAAACAGATTGTGATTCTGCTGTGTTTGGGCTTTGAGCTAGTGTGGACTCTTGGCATTGGATAGTTAGCTTGCAAGGTAAGCTTTCGTGTCCTCGGTTTAGCCATTGTTGGTTGCACCATGTCCCATGGGGGGATGGTTTATATGCATGATGTTGTTTTCATGTATTGTTTTAATAAATGATGTTGAGCTGTTATATGCTAGTGCCTTTATGATATGCATGTGGTGTTTCACCTATACGGTAAGCCTGAGTATGTGGAGACATACAAGATGGTGAGGCTGTGGGTGAGGTGCAAGCGTTGTTCCATGTACTTATTGTGGGGTTGTAGACGTACGTCCTGCATTTCTCTAGCCAGTAGAATAGCTAAAACACACATGGCATGAATATTTGTTGCACTGCATTGAGTTTTGGAACTTATACTGTTAAATGCTTTTGAACTTATATTGCACGTGTAAGTAAGCGTGGGGTGGAAGATCCTTGAGGACCCCTTGTCTTACTGAGATTTCTTTTTAGAGATCTCACCCCATATTTGGGGCACATATTTCAGGTTCAGGTAATGCGGGGGTTGAAACCTCTAGCGGCAGGAGGCCGGAGCTTAGCTGATTATATGTTGTTATGCTGCTTATGTTGGATGGTGGATATTAACTGTTGCCTTTTATGCTTTTAGCCTCATGATGTTATTGTTGAGACTGTTGTGGGGCTTTGTTGCCTTATTTGGTGAGCATGGGGATTGTCCATGCCACAATGACTTGACTTTATGTTTAGTTGTTTCTAGTTGTAATTAATAATGTATTAGGATATTGTCCGGACTACGTGTTGTAGATCCATGACTTAGATACTCACATCTATCTTATGAGGTATTTCAGTTAGCTGTCTTTTGCAATTTACATACAGGCGATGATTTATGAAATGAATTAAGTAATTCAACTTGGCTAATGATAATGCGTCATAATTGAAAAGAAAAAGATATTCTGCATTTTTAAATTAAGTGCGCTTAATACGATGACATGATAACGTACCAGATATATACGGGGTGTTACATTTTATGATATCAGAGCACTTTTTTGGGAAAAACCTGTATGTATTGCAATAACTAGGATGTTTGGTTGTGTCTTGTCTTGTGTGTTTGCTCCGTTGAGTTTTATTATGATAATGCATATGTGATCACATTGTGTGGGCCTGATCAACTCATAATTTGTGTAACTTGTGCAGACTCATGGTAATACCCAGGAGAACTCGCAAGACTGCTGAGGGTCAACCCGACCCGATCCTGACTGCATTAGCTGAGATGCAGGAACCGCTAGATTGGCCAACGTGGCAATGATGGACGCCGCTCGTGAGGCGAACCAGAAGGCCACGGAGGATGCTCTTGAGGCGAACCGTTTGGCGAACATGACCATGATGAGAGTCATGTTGGAGGAGATGAGAGCTGGTCCTGCTGTTGGTCAAATCCCACCGCCACCACCTCCACTGCCGCCGCCGCCGCCGCCTCCACCTAATCAGCAGGACGAGAGCCATAGCCATGTTGAGGAACCCTACGTGGAGCCTGCTGAAGATAGAGATGTGATTGATCGCCGGCTTAATGCTTTTCGCAAGCATAAGACACCTACCTTTGATGGATCTTACGATCCTATTGCTGCGGCTAGGGATAAGATCTTCCGGGTAATGCAGTGTACAGATCCGCAGAAACTGATGTTTGCTACCTATATGCTGGAGGGCGATGGCCATGAGTGGTGGATGAACACCTCTCATGCTTTTGAGATGCAGGGTCATGTTATGACATGGCCGTTCTTCGAGGATTGCTTTCTGGATCGGTATTTCCCTTATGATGCTCAGGAGAGGAAGCAGGGGGAATTCGACAGGTTGGTGCAGGGCTCGTTGTCTGTTGACGAGTACCTGGCCAAGTTCAATGAGCTGGTTAAGTTCGCTCACTTTCGGATGGAGAGGCCTACTCTGATCTTCTTGGCTGTTAAGTTCCGCAGGGGACTTAATGAGGATGTTGCTGGTTACCTCGCTGGTTTTACTTCGAGAGACTTCGGGACACTGGTGCAGCAGTGTCGGGACATCGAGGACTTCTGCAACTCGAGTAAGGCCAAGAGGGCCAAGATTACTGAGACGAAGGGAAATAGTAGTTCCACTTCCTGGAGGGACAGGAAATTTGGGAGCAAAGGCAAGGGAAATCAAATGGCGGCTCGGCAAGCGCTAAACCAGTTTAAGAGGACTTCTGCTCAGGGGAGTGCAGCGAGACCTCCCGCTCCCAGATGCTCGGGGTGTGGGAAGACTCACTTTGGGCCGTGCTCGTCAAGCTAGTTGATATGCTTCTAGTGTGGTAACGAGGGCCACTACTCCAGAGATTGTCTGTCGTCGACGGCGAGCGCTGCAGCAGTTTGAGCAGTTCCATTACAGATGGTTCCCCTTCCACCTACAGCGGCACCTGTTGTGCCACCTGCCATGGGGTGAGTTTACACTTTGGATCGACAGCAGTCGGACAGAGCTCCGAACCTTGTCAGAGGTACTGTTACCATTGGTGGATCGTTTGTTGATGTCTTGTTTGACTCCGGGGCTACGCATTCCTTTATTGCTACCCGATTGCTGTGGGGCTTGAGTTGTCCATGTCTGTGCTTTCTCCACCGTTGCGGGTGACCACCGCCACCGGAGGAATGCGTGATTCTACCACTGTTCATTGCGATGTAGCATTTAAGTGGGATGGCCGTGAGTTCTCAGTGGATCTGATAGGGTTGCCAATGGCCAATTTGGAGATTATTCTGGGCATGGATTGGTTGTCTAGAAATTGTGCATTGATTGATTGTTGTGCCAAGCGAGTTGTGATGTCTTCGGGTGATGCCACAGTCAGTTCCTCGCATTTTATTGCATTACTGCAGGCTAGGAGAGCCTTGAGAGCAGGGGCTTTCGGTTATGTCATGTTGGAAGGTTTGGTGAGTGGGTCACAGGAGGATATCGCCTGCATTCCTGTGGTGAGGGCCTGTTTCATTGGCTCCATATCGGATGTCGCCACCAGAGTTGGCAGTGCTGAAGAAACACATTGAGGACCTTTCAGGGAAAGGCTTCATTTAACCGAGTGTGTCTCCATGGGGAGTACCGGTCATCTTTGTGAAGAAGAAAGATGGGACTATGCGATTGTGCACCGATTACAGGCAGCTGAACAAGGTGACAATCAAGAACAAGTATCTCCTTCCGCGTATTGATGATCTGTTGGATCAACTGAAGGGCGCTTGTATGTACTCGAAGATTGATCTCCAGTCCGGATACCATCAGATTCGGGTGAAGCTGGAGGATGTCCCGAAGACCTCGTTTCGTTCGAGATACGGTCACTATGAGTATTTGGTGATTCCTTTTGGACTCACAAATGCACCCACAATGTTCATGGATTACATGAACATGATTTTCCAGCCGTACCTGGATCAGTTTGTGATCATCTTCATTTACGATATCTTGATATACTCCAAGACGGAGGAAGAGCATGCTGAGCACTTGAAGATTGTGTTGCAAGTGCTGAAGGAGAAAAAGCTTTATGTTAAGCCTTCGAAGTGTGAATTATGGCTCAAGTCTGTGAAGTTTCTTGGGCATGTCATTTCTGCTGAAGGAGTTGCAGTGGATCCGAACAAGATTGAGGCCGTTCTTGATTAGGAGAGGCCCAAGACGGTAACTGAAGTGAGGAGTTTTCTCGGTTTGGCAGGTTACTTCCGGAGGTTCATCCAAGGATTCTCCATGTTGGTTCTGCCAATGACTCGCCTTACCCGGAAGGAGACTCCATTTGTGTGGACTCACGAGTGTGAGGAATGTTTTCAGGAGTTAAAAGAGAGACTGACTACCGTACCTGTGTTGGTCTTTCCTGATCCTGCTGAGTAAGTGGAGCTTTACACTGACGCCTCCGGAAAGGGGCTCGGATGTGTGTTGATGCAGTTGGGCAAAGTGATTGCCTATGCTTCGAGGCAGTTGAAACCTCATGAGGAGAACTACCCGACTCGTGATTTGGAGTTGGCTGCTATTGTGTTTGCTTTCAAGATTTGGAGGCATCATCTTTATGGCATGAAGTTTGCGGTGTTCAGTGATCACAAGAGCTTGAAGTATTTGTTTGATCAGAAAGAGCTGAAATGAGACAGAGAAGATGGATGGAGTATCTGAAGGACTACGACTTTGAGTTGAAGTATCATCCTGGCAAGGCCAATGTGGTAGCTGATGCTTTGAGTCAGAAATCCGTGAGTCTATCTAGTTCGACCATGGGTGACTATGACATCATTGAGCAGTTTCAAGATCTGACAGTGACTTCCTTGTTTGGGGGTGCACTTCTCGAAATGGAAACCGTGTAAGTGGAGAACGAGCTCATGGAAAAGATCAAAGAGGCGCAAGTGCAGAGAGTGCCTAGATTATGTGAAGAACCAGGACGGAGTGTCTTGGAATGAGGATGCATTGTTGACCTTTCAGAAGAGGATTGTGGTTCCCCGAGGTCCTTTGACTGTTGAGGTGATGACAGAGGCTCATAAGGGCCAGTTTACTGTCCACCCGGGTGCTACAAAGATGTATCAGGACTTGAAGAGGAACTATTGGTGGCCGGGTATGAAGAAGGACATAGCTGTTTTTGTGTCCAAGTGCTTTATTTGCCAGAAGGTGAAGATAGAACACCAGAAGTCGTCTGGTAAACTTCAACCTCTTGAGATTCCGGAATGGAAATGGGATAGCATTTCCATGGAATTCGTGGTGGGATTGCCGAAGACTCAGGCTAGTTATGACTCTATCTGGGTCATTGTGGACAGATTAACTAAGTCTGCCCACTTTCTTCCAGTGAAGGTGAGCGTCACTACTGAGCAGTTGGCCAGACTATATATTCGCGAGATTGTGAGACTTCACGGGGTGCCCGAGAGTAGCATTAGTGATAGGGACCCGAAGTTCACATCTCGGTTCTAGGAGGCACTGCACGAGGCTTTTGGTACGCAGTTGAGACTGAATACAACCTATCACCCTCAGACTGACGGACAGACTAAGCGGACCATCCAAACATTGGAGGACATGTTGAGAGCTTGCACTTTGGAGCAGGGTTCAACATGGGATATGTACCTGCCATTGGTTTAATTTTCGTACAACAACACTTTCCATGCTAGCCTAGGCATGGCACCCTACGAGGCATTGTATGGTAGGAGGTGTCGGACTCTTACCTGCTGGTCTGAGGTTGGAGACAATGAGCTGTTTGGCTTGGACTTTGTCCAAGATACCACCCTGCAGATCCAGTTGATCAGGGAAAAGCTGAAGCATTCGCAGAATTGCTAGATGAGTTACTACGATGTGAGGCATCGTCCACTAGAGTTCAGTGAGAGTGAGCACGTGTTTGTGAGACTATCACCTGTCACCGGTGTTGGTCGGGCACTTGGAGTGAGGAAGCTGAGCCCGCGGTTCATTGGGCCATACCAGATACTTGGTAGAGTAAGACCTGTTGCCTACCGGTTTTCATTGCCTCCGAACTTGGCCAATATCCACGACGTGTTTCACGTGTCTCAACTTTGCAAATATGTAGCGGATCCTTCGCACGTGGTGCAACCGGATGATGTGGAGGTTCGGGAGAACCTAAAGACTCCCGTCGGACCACTCAAGATTCTCGATCGAGGCGAGAAGCAGCAGAGGAGCAAGATCATTCTGATGGTTAAAGTGCAGTGGACTAGGAGAACTCCCGAAGAGTGTACCTGGGAGCGTAGGACGAGCTTCTCCAGCAGTATCCCGACTTCCGAGACATGTATGTTTCTGATTTTGAGGACAAAATCCTTAAAAAGGTGGGGTGAATGTATGAACCTTCACCGGTAATTAAGGAATATAATTAATTAAATGTGTGAAATTAGGAAATAATTCCATAATTGACTTTAATAATTATGAGAAGGCTTAAATAAATATAGAAAGTGATTAAGAATGCTGAAAGTCGCTTTTCGGACGAAAAGTGTAGATACCAGTTCTGCTACTCGGTATAAATGTGTATCGATAAAGTATCCCGGAAAATTATAATAAGTGAGTATATATTCCTAGAATAATATGTAGGACTTGATTTCATGTTTCAAGTCAAAATAATGAGAACTGGTGCTAGAACTGAGACTGGCTATGGTAAAGCGCCTACCGGAAAGGTGCTGCGAAAAATTAAATAAAAATATGACAAATCTTGTAAATTGAGTAGGATCAGAATCTTTAGTTTGAGATTAAAATGCTAAGCGTAGCATTTAGCGCTAATACAGTGCGATTAAGGCTTAAGTGGCCTATATAAGGCCTTAGCACACACATCTAGGTCAGAATTTACAACTCTACGTGCCTCCATTTCTGATACTTGGGCTCTTCATGCTGCCACCCTCTTTTCCCCTTCAAACTCTACCAAGTTGTCACCTTTTCCTCTAGTTTCTTCACTAAAACACCTTGAGTGAGTGGGAACTACCTTGGTGAGTGTGTAGTGAGCTCCATTTCTGGGTTGTGGTGGCTGTGTGAAGTGAGTGGTGGGCTGACTTAATTGTTGGGGTGGTTTGAGAGCTTGTGTCTTGTTGGTGTTGGTCCAAAAAGCCAATTTTGGTGAGAAGGAACCTTTGTGGGGTTCCATTTTCGTGCACTTGAAAGTCATAACCTTTGGGGTTGAAAGGAGAGCTCCAAGAGCACCTCCTTGTTCTGTTTTGAGCTTGGGTAAGTGTCACCAACCTTGATCATGGGTTTTCTTGGTGTAAAGGTGAATTCTTGGCATGTTAATAAGTTAAACAAGTATGTAATCTGTGTATGAACCTTGAACAGAGTAAAAATGCATGCTTTAACGTTTTAATTGGTTAAAAGATGAACCTTTGGAGTGATATCTTGCGAAATGCAGAAACTGCATTCTGTCATGAAATATCCGGATATGGATATCCGGATATGGGGTTCTGTGATATCCGAATACGGGTATCTGGATATGGGGTTCTGTGATATCCAGATATTGATATCCGGATATGCCTCCAACATATGTCCAGATATTCTGGGTTTTCGTGAACAGTGAAGGTACTGTTCATACATAATGCTATTTTCGGTTGTGGACCCATGATTGGCTACTGTGGACTTCTGTAATGATTAATGTAAGTCAAAATTAAGTGATTAAGGGCTTGTGGCTTTGTGAGAAGCCTAAAGACGTAAAACGTAAAGGAAAGGCGTTGTCTTTGTTGTTAAGTATGATTATTGATATATTGTTGGTCCGAAACAGATTGTGATTCTGCTGTGTTTGGGCTTTGAGCTAGTGTGGACTCTTGGCATTGGATAGTTAGCTTGCAAGGTAAGCTTTCGTGTCCTCGGTTTAGCCATTGTTGGTTCCAGCATGTCCCATGGGGGGATTGTTTATATGCATGATGTTGTTTTCATGTATTGTTTTGATAAATGCTGTTGAGCTGTTATATGCGAGTGTTTTTATGATATGCATGTGGTGTTCCACCTATACGGTAAGCCTGAGTATGTGGAGACATACAAGATGGTGAGGCTATGGGTGAGGTGCAAGCGGTGTTCCTTGTACTTATTGTGGGGTTGTAGACGTACATCTTGCATTTCTCTGGCCAGTAGAATAGTTAAAACACACATAGCTTGAATATTTGTTGCACTGCATTGATTTTTGGAATTTATACTGTTAAATACTTTTGAACTTATATTGCACGTGTAAGTGAGCTTGGGGTGGAAGATCCTTGAGGACCCCTTGTCTTAGTGAGATTTCTTTTTAGATATCTCACCCCACGTTTGGGGCACATATTTCAAGTTCAGGTAATGCGGGGGTTGAGACCTCTAGCGGCAGGAGGCCGGAGCTTAACTAATTATATGTTGTTATGCTGCTTATGTTGGATGCTGGATATTGACTGTTTATTTTTATGCTTTTAGCTTCATGATGTTATTGTTGAGACTGTTGTGGGGCTTTGTTGCCTTATTTGGTGAGCATGGGGATTGTCCATGCCACAATGACTTGACTTTATGTTTAGTTGTTTCTAGTTGTAATTAATAATGTATCAGGATATTGTCCGGACTACGTGTTGTAGATCCGTGACTTAGATACTCACATCTATGTTATGAGGTATTTTAGTTAGCTGTCTTTTGCAATTTACGTACAGGCGATGATTTATGAAATGAATTAAGTAATTCAACTTGGCTAATGATAATGACGTCATAATTGAAAAGAAAAAGATATTCCGCATTTTTAAATTAAGCGTGTCTTAATAGGATGACATGATAACTGTAAGAACCCGCACCGTTAATTAAAGTATTTAATTAATTAATTATGTGAAAATAGGAAATGATTCCATAATTGAACCTAATAATTATTTATGAGGCTTAATAATCATAATAAGTGATTGAGAATGCTGAAAGTCGCTTTTCGGAAGAAAAATGCAGATACCGGTTCTGCTAGTCGGTATAAATGCGTTCCGAAAAAGTATCCCAGAAAATTAAAGTAAGTGCATGATAATTACTAGAATAATATGTAGGACTTGTAAAACGAGTTTCAAGTCCAAATAATGAGAACTGGTGCTAGAAACCGGTACTGGCTTTGAATAGCGCGTACCGAAAAGGTGCTCAGAAAAATATAAGAAAAATATGATAAATCTTAGAAAATTATGTAGTTTCATAATCCAAGTTTGGGATTAAGATGCTAAGCGTAGCAATTAAAGTTAATACTGTGCGCTTAAGTGAGTTTTGATTATATATATGCATTTTAGCACATAACCCTAGGCACTCAGAATTGTCTACGTGACTTGGTGGCTGACTTGCACCTTATACACTGTTCCATTGCCTTCCCTTCCATTTCATGAGCAAGCTTTCACCTTTGAGGCTTGTTCTTCCATTCAAACACTTGGTGAGGGTGAAGGTTGGTCTTGGGACTGCATTGGGGTGCTGTTTCTGAGTTAGAGAACTTGTGTGAGGGAGTTTGAAGAGCTGTGTTTGCTGTTCTTGAGGGGTGTGACCTTTTGTTGGTATTTTGATGCTCCAAGATGCTTTCTTGTTGAGTGAAAGACCTACCTTCTTGTTCATTTTCGTGCATCTTCCTTGAGTCAGACTTGAGGGGCTGTGTTGAGCTCCAAGAGCACCTCCATTCTGAGTTTTGAGCCTTGGTATGTTGTACCAACCTTTAACTTGAGTTTTAAGGCTTAAAAATGGAAGCTTGATGCATGTTAAGGTTAAAAGATGATAACTTGTGGTTGGGTAATGTTGAACACGCCTAGAAATGCATGATTAGGTGTTTAAAATCGGTAAAAGGGAACCTTTTTGGGATATCTTCACGAAAAGGCAAAAATTGCATTCTGTCGTGAAATATCCGGATATCTGCCCGTGGAATATCCGGATATTGGATATCCGGATATGATATCCGAATATGTGTATTCGGATATGGGGTTTTGGGATATCTGGATATTGTATATTCGGATATGGGATTCTGGATATCCGGATATTGCATATCCGGATATATACAGTGAGATATCCGGATATTGAATATCCGGATATGGTCCCGAGGAATATCTAGATATTCTGGGATTTCGTAGAACAGTAGTTGTGATGTGCATACAGTAGGCTATTGGGGGTTTGTAGACCCTAGATTGATGAAGTTGAACTTCTGTATTTAATGGACTAAGCCAGAATCATGGGATTAAGGGCTTGTGGCTTTGTTAGAAGCTTTAAGACTTGAAAACATAATGAAAAGGCGTTGTCTTTAAATTGTATGCATGTGGTACATGTTTACTGATTTATATTTGGTCCATATCATATTGTGATCTGCTGTGATTGGACTTTGAGCTTGTGGCATTGGATAGCTAGCTTAGAGGTAAGCTTTCGTGTCCTCGGTTTAGCCATGTTGTGGTTCCACCATGTCCCATCGGGATATGGTATATGCATGCTGTGTTACATGCTTTTGATGTTTTGGAAATGCTGTTGAGCTATTATATGTTAGTGCCTTGTTGATATGCATGGAGGTGTTCCACCTATACGGTAAGCCTGAGTATGTAGAACATACAAGAGGGTGAGGCTGTGGGTGAGGTGCAAGCGGTGTTCCTTGTACTACATGTAGGGAATAGACGTATTCCTAAATTTCTCTGGCCAGTAGATAGTGATTACACACATGCCATAGATATCTGTTGCACTACATAGTTTTGGAACTGATAATGATATAAATGCTTTTTGAACTTATATTGCACATGTAAGTGAGCTTGGGGTGGAAGATCCTTGAGGACCCCTTGTCTTACTGAGATTTCTAGTTTAGAGATCTCACCCCACGTTTGGGGAATGCTTATTTCAGGGTCAGGTAATGTTGAGACCTCAGGCGGCAGGAGGCCGGAGCTGAGTTAGATTGCTGTTATATTATGCTGCCATGATTGGATGCTGGATTTGTATGCTGCTTTTATGATTATAGCTTCAGTTTATGTATTGGAGTTTTATGTTGAGACTCGTTGGTTACTATGTTTATTTGGTGAGCATGGGGATTGTCCATGACACATAGTATTGTCATGTCTTGTTTATATCTTGAGTCTTTTGGAGTTGTAATAATGTACCAGGATATTGTCCGGATCACTTGATGTAATGCTGTGATTTAGATACACACTTTATCTATATATTGAGGTATTTCAGTAGATGTCTTATTGCAATTTGCATACAGGCGATATTTTATGAAATTGATTAAGTAATGAAGTTGGTAATTGATAATGACGTCATAATTGAAAAGAAAAAGAATATTCCGCATTTTTAATTAAGCACCGCTTAATACGATGTAATGTTAATATTCCGGGTATACACGGGCTGCTACAATAACGTACCGGATATATACGGGGTGTTACACGAACCTGTTATACCAAATCGCTCCTAAACGTGTACCTGCGAAAATGGTTCTTGAGAGGGCTGAATGGATGGTTGAGAAGAGAAACCTTGGATATGATACATGGTTGAGACGCGATGCTCTATTTTTTCGTTGTGATGTCTAAGAATAGAAGCGCAACCTTGTTCTGTGAGAACATCATAATTTCTGGTTTGAACCTGCATTGAATGCAAAGTAACCAAGATTTGTTGTACCTACTCCTTGACGAGTGATAAAAGCTCTTTGAAATTCATGCTGGAAAATTTCTCTTGCACTTTCATGGTGACCCCTTCCATGCTCTGCTTCCGTAAACAAAACTGAATGATTGGAACAAAAAGATTGGTGTAGTTTTCTCAATGAAAGCACCAATTATTAGGAATGAAGTTCCTAACAGAGAAAGAATTAAAGAAAACGACAACTATAGGTACCGAATACATTTCAAACACATACTAAACTTCCAACATATCAACTAGACTAACTAATATTGTGTACGTAACAGGTTACTCCATGATAAGATAAGAAGAAACTTGCAAATCTATAGCTTGATCCTACGATGACCCTGTTGATGCTATCAGGTATATTGTTCGAACAAGCCACCACCTCCTCGTGTTATTTGCTCTCGCTATAGTAAACCCAATCATGATTTCTCCAAATGCTACCAGTTGCATGGTCGTCCCAACTATTGTTATCAGAACCAACCAGGACATTGACTCGGCCGAGGAAATGAGCTATTGGGTCAATGAT
Organism: Gastrolobium bilobum; assembly: GCF_033153095.1. Taxonomy (NCBI): domain Eukaryota; kingdom Viridiplantae; phylum Streptophyta; class Magnoliopsida; order Fabales; family Fabaceae; genus Gastrolobium; species Gastrolobium bilobum. The sequence continues at coordinate 142,777 of NW_026895803.1, read as the reverse complement.
CCAACCGGTGAGTCACCGATTGAATCGGTTGACTCGATTAAATATATGCAAATATATATTGTTCAACTTCTCTGTTATACTGTGTTTTTTTTTTCTATATCTTACTATATTTGGTTTTTTGAATGTATAGGTAAAATGGGTATAACAAATACAAAATACACCACTAAGATTCTTTTTGATTCAAATGTACCATAGATTATGAACTTTAAAAAATGTCGTATATACTATTAAGAACATGTAATTTAATATAGCTGGATGTATCTTTTCAAAAGAATTTATTTTCGTATATGCCCTGATTATATTCTCTGTTATATAATTACATTTTAGACTTTCATCTGATTCGGTGGAAAATATTCTGAGGTTGACTCAGTTGTCCATCCAATCCTCATATTCTTTTGAAAATGATTTTCTGAAAGATATGAAAAGGAAGTTTATCAGTGATATTAAAAATTGTAGGTAGGTATATTTTTTTAATTGATGAATGCTTTCCTATATCTTTATTAGATTATGTTTTTTGTGTTCTTATGTTTTTATTATTCATATATCAGGTTACGACATGCATTACTTTTGGAACCATAAAGTCGATTGAATCGAAATACAACTGGTGGTACAAGTCCTGTAAGAAATGTCTGTATTCCGTTTGTTCTGATTTTGAAAAATGGTATTGTAAGACCATGTTTGTCATTAATTTTTTTATTATTCATGTGTCTACACTTCAACCGACTTCTTCTAATCTATATGTATAAGGAAGTTTATTATTATTACTATTATTTTTGTAAACTACATGTTAGTCTCTCAATCCTGATTATGTTTTGAAACTTTTTGATATTCTTTTTTTTTTCCTGAACCTTCTTTCAATGGTTGATTCTTCATCTTTTGCAAATCGAGGAGCGATTGAGAAACTGAGACAGATGCCCCTGAAATATCTTCCAAGGTATTTATTATTGCAAATTTTTGGAGTCACTAATGTAACATTCTTAAAGTCTATTATAGACACCATTCAACATTAAGTTGAAAATCCCCTATCTATTTTATCTTTTAATTATTTCTTTAATAATTGTGTCCAAAAAAATTTTATTTATAATTTTTTTTTTAAAATTCACGTTAATTTTTACGAGACAAATAAACCGATTTTTTTTTCTTGGTACATCACACGGACCATAAACTAGTTTGTATTCATCTAAAGAGTTAATAATTACAAAATAATCATAAGTGATTATTCTTCTTCTTCTTTTTATTTTGTAATTGGTCACGTAATTTTGAAGCAGTAACCCTGGATAAGTAAAGTTCTATTTTTTCTTAAATGATAACTATTCATTTGAACTTTTTATATTCTTTTTTTTTTATGTTTTTTAATGAATTAAATTTAAATTTTAAAAATAACCAAAGTAAGTATTACAATAATATAGATAACAAATAACAAAACAAAAGATAAACAGATAGAATGAAGAAAAGGGTGGATATAGATAATAACATATAATAAATGATATTGTTAAAAAAAAAATTACACTACCAAAATCAAAAACCAAAGTAATTAAATTAAAATATCATTAACAAAAAAAAAGAAGAAGGAAAAAAAAAAAAACGAGCACCATCACACAGTTGTGGAGGAGTTTTCACATTGGCCGGCCTCCATTCCCGTTAAAGTATCATAGAGGGGTTGATTTAACGTCTCAGGGAGGTAAAACGCAAACAACCCACCAACAAATCCACACAAAGCAAACACTATAAACGGCCACCATCCACCCAAAACGACAATAACCGGCGCCAATATAGCACCCATCTGCGCCGCCTGCGTGGCGCAACCAAGCGCGGCGTTTCTCACCACCGTCGGGAACAGCTCCGCCGTATAAATAAACAACAAATTATAAGTCCCCGCCATCCCAAAAATCCCCAAAATGCCACACACCATTCTCACCCCTTTCCAAACTCCAACATTCCTTATCAAACTCCCAATGAAACAGAACAACGCACTGAACCACAATGTCCCTATAGTTAACGGCTTCCTCCCTAACCTGTCCAACAACATCGCCGTTATCATATATGCCGGCATCTCTGCTACCGCATTTAGTATCACGTTTAGGTGAAGGTTTGTTTCGAGGTTAACCACGTTTAGGCTTAGGCCATAGTACACCACAGAGCATAAGAAGTTTATTACTACAGCTAGAACCAAACGTGTACGCGTTATTGGTGAGCGAATCACGTCAACTAGAGTACCTGTCACTGGCTTTGAATCTTTGTCATGACATGATGTTTCACTTGATGATGATGATGGCGACAATGATGATGTCGATGGTTCTTCATCTAGGGTTAGAAGAACCCCTTGTGGTAGGTGGTTACCGTTTGAGGTGGCAATGGTTGACATGATTTTCATGGCTTCTTTGATTCTTCCTCTAACGAGGTACCATCTTGGGGACTCGGAGATGAAGGGAAGGATGGTGAGAATGAAGAGAAGTGAGGGTATGGAAGATGCAATGTAGAGGCTGCGCCATGTTGGGAAGATGTAGGCTATACCTGAGAGGAGTGCAATTCCTGTAGAGAAGAAGTAGAAGGTGGACATGCCGGCGGCACCGCGCATCGCGGGGCCCACAGGCTCGGTGGCAAGGACGAAGGCGCATAGGCCGACGCCGCCGGTGCTGCAGCCGGTGAGTAGGCGGAGGATGAAGTAGGACCAGTAGTTCGGAGAGAGTGATGTTAAGATTCCAAAGATGGTGTTTAGGATGCAAACCACTGTTAGAGAGCCTTTCCTTCCTAGAAATGAGTCTGAGAGGTGACCGAATATTCCAGCTCCTGAAATTTCAATGTCATGTAGGGGAATCGATTTTCAAGTGATGCATATGAATTAGTATAAGCACAGTTGAATTATAACATGTGAAATATGAAACAATTGCGAAGAAAATAGATGTTGATACAATTAGATGAGTCCATGTTGTTAAACAAATCTCTCTTAACACATTGAAAAACTTGCTAAGAAAATAGATGTAGAAACAATTAATATACTATCTTGTCCGACTAAATTCCATTAAAAAGTAAAAATAGTGAGAATTAAACTCATGACTTCAAATTATTAAAGGATATATGTTGAATGGTTTTATATACGTATGTTACAATGTAACATATAACATAAATAAGAAGTTATCCACATCCCTAAATTGCTTTTACACATTTGGGCTTCGTATTTGAAAATTATATCCATTTTGGTTTTCATGCATGCTGTCCACGTAGCCAAAACAAAGACGGTGAAAGCGAAACTATTTCATTTCTAATTTTTCTTTCCAGTACAACCTCTGATATTTTCTGGCCTTGCATGAGCTATTTAATGTAAGCTAAAGCATTGAATAGATGACGCAGATCCTACATTCATTGAGCAAAAATTTTTCATCCACTTCTTTGAACTTAAAGATCTCCTACTCCCACCAGCGCAACAACTTTAAAATAATAGAATAAATTTTTTTAGACTGGACATACATAAAATTTAAATTCTATTATTTTATGATAGAGTACTTTATATATATGGGCAATGCTTTTCTCATGCTACATGAGATAGTATTATTTCATGTAGAGACATAATTAAGTGGGTCCCACGGTTAAAAGAAAAAAAAAAAAAAAAAATGCTGGTTCGAATTGCGATGTGTTTCTGACATGAGATAAAAAAATTTATGTAAGTTGAGAAAAACATTTCTCTATATATATACTACATAATATATATTATTGTTGGAAAAAGTGTGTATTATTTTAAAAGACACAAAGTTAAGTCATGTGAGATAAAAAGATAAACCATGGAAGAGTCTAGAGAAAGTGAAGGAATTTTTTTTAAAGATATAGGTCTCGTCTTTTTGTGAGAGTAAAATGATATTAGGTGTATTATTTAAAATGACACATATTTTTTTCATAATTATTTTATCATTTTGAAATATAAGATTTAAACTTCACATCAAAGATAAATTTTATTCTTCACATGCAGGATCTTCACCTAACTTTTTCCTAATTTATTGAGGAAGTTCTTTTTACATTGCCAAATGCCGGCCAAACACATGAACGTCACAAAATTTTCCCTCACTCAGCTTATACCTTATTTATTGTTCATCAAAATGCGCAATTTGGTAGAGACAGTGACCAAAATGTACTGTTTATTAAGTTTTTTATCCAAATGTCACATGAATTGTATTATTTCTTAATATATCACGCGGGCAAGTTCGTTACAGTGCCCAGCGATGTTGGTAGCCAATAATTTTGTTACATGTGACATATTTTCGCAGAAAAAGTTGACTGCCACGTGTCCAAGTTAGCTACGACTGATAGCGAACTTGGTAGCCAATGATTTCGTGACTCGTGGCACAATTTTGCAGGAAAAAGCTGATTGGACGAAGTTCGCTACCAGGAGTAGCGAACTTGGTGTGCCATGTGGCACAATTTTCCCGATCAGAATTAATGTTCTAATTACAATAAAAAACAGAAAACGAAGAAAAATGACAATTAATTATGATTAATGTATTAATTATAATTAATGTACCAATCACCAATCACAATTAATGTACCAATCACCAATCACAATTAATGTATTAATCATCATTCACAATTAATTTTGATCACAATTAAAGTATCAATCACAATTAATTTTGATTGGTACATTAATTGTGATTGTTGATCGGTACATTAATTGTTTGGGATACTATTGTTACAAATTTCAACGATGTCTGTGAGAGATAAAATATGACAAATGAGGTGTCATTGAGTAGATCTCGAAAAATTATGAGAAACAAAATAAAAAATATATGATTTTGATATCCGAATTAAAAGTTATGGCCCTCCGAAGTGATTGCTGATTTATACATTAATTATGATTAATACAATCAAAAGTTAATCGCATTAGTATGGCAATTGTGATTGGTGATTAATACATTAATTTTGATTGGTACACTAATTAAATAGCCATTTTCCTTTGTTTTCTTTTTTTTTTATTGTGATTCGTACATTAATTCTAATCGGGCAATGAGTTCGTGCCACGTAAAGCACCAAGTTCGCTACCCTGGTAGCGAACTTCGTCCAGTCGGCTTTTCCTGCAAAAGTGTGCCACGTGTCACGAAATTATTGGCTACCAAGTTCGCTTGGATATGTGGCAGTCAACTTTTCCTGCGAAAATATGTCACGTGTAACGAAAATTATTGGCTACCAAGTTCGTTGGGCACTTTAGCGAATTTGCCTGCATGACATATTGAGAAATAATACTGTTCATGTGATATTTGGCTAAGAATTTAATGAACAGTGGCATTTTGGCCACTGTTATGAATTTGGTATGTATTAAAAAAATTGCTGTATTCAAAAAAAAAAAATTTGCGCAGTTTGGAAATTATTAAACGACACAAAATGCATGTTATTAAACTCAATAGAGAAACAGTAAACGAGGAAAGAGAAAACTAACCGATCATACAGCCACCGAAGAACACGGCCTGAACCAGCCCAACCTTAAACTTGTCACCACAAACCAAACCCCACTCATAGACCGTTGAGGATGCCGTTTCTCCGACCCACTCCCACGAACCCGGTTCGAACCGGCACACGCTCTTCGCGGCTGGGTCGCAGCCCAAACCGACGGCACTGTCGAGGCACCTCCACTTCGGTTCACGGTCCGCGAATATCATAACCATGGTGTGAAATGCTTCCAAGGCCCACGCGAGGCTCGTGAGGACGAAGTGCTTCAGCTGCCACCGCCCGAACTCCCCGCAATACTTCTGCAGCATCTCGTCGATGCAGAGCTTCTCCGGCGGAAGGAGCGGTGAACGGAACTCTGGGTCCCGGCCATCGGATTCAGAGGATAACGTGGTTTGCATTTGTGCCTTAACGAAACTGGTTTGATTTGTTCCTTTGCTGTGTCTTTTACTTCAATTTCATCATGTATAAAGTGTGAGTTGATCTGTACTAAATAAAAAAAAAAAAAGTGTGAGTTGATAGAGATAAACATGGACATGCATTATCCGCGTCCTTTTCACACCGAGACTCTCTTGGTAATTGTGGGACAATATGGACACGTGGACGGTGATCTGACGGTGATAAGTTATATGATGAAGATTGAGTATTATATTATGATACCAATAATTAATATAAAATAAGGGTTTGGTGTTTGTCATTTTAAATGACATAAGTTATATCATTTTAGGAGATAGATAGACACAGAAAAACGGAAATCATGGGAGAGAGAAAGTGAGTGATTTTTTTTAATTTAAAATTCAAATTTTCTGTGTCTGTATCTCTCTTAAAATGACATAACTTTCTGTCATTTAAAATGACATAACTTTCTCTCATTTAAAATGACAAACACTTTTCTCATAAAATAATAATAATACGGTTTTATTTTTCTCTGTTATTAAAGATAAGTATCTCCTACTACAAACACATAAAATAATGAAGTGGTGAGACCCACCATCTATTAAAAAAAATAAAAAAAATAGTAGCACAATATTTTAGGTGAGAGTAACATGACATATTTATTTCATGTAAATTGGGACAATAAATTTTCGTTATAATAATAATAATAATAATAATAATTGTTATAATTTAAAAAATAAGGCAAAAAGCACGAGGTTTATGGAATTAGTATGTATTTAATACGTAGTTGTCTAAATGAAACGAACTTAATTCTTAGAGTAAATATTATTTTTGATCCTCAGCAAATTTTACGATACTCGCTTTAGTCCCTAACAAATAAAAAGGCCTACCGTGGTCCCTAAGAATTTCAAAATGGACCCATTTAGTTGAAATCGTGATCCCTCACAAATTCAAAAAATAACCCATATTAGTCCTTCAAAAAGACTAAAATGGGTCTATTTTGAATTTCTTAGGGATCACGATAGACTTTTTTATTTTTTAGGGACTAAAGCAGGTATTGTAAAATTTGCTAAGGAGAAAAAGGATATTTACTCTAATTCTTAAATGACTCCATATCAAACTATGTATTTGGAAAGGAAAGAAATAGAAAGAAATTAGGGGAAGGGAAGGTAACGAAATGATTCAAATGAAGTTTACCTCTTGTAATTTTTTTTTTAACACTTTTTTCAATCCCAAGAAACCAATTACAATCTCTCACACCAATACTATCTATTTAAAAGACATGAGTGTGATCAATATTACATTTTACATATCAATTATCAAGTTAATAATTACCATTTCACCAAGAATCCAAATTTAGTAACTTACCCCTTCTTAAAACTTTCAAGAAACTAGGTCTCAATCAAGAGAAAACTCCAATTGATGTTCTTCCACCAAGATGTTACTTAGCTCCTCACTACATCATCAATAAACATAGGAACTACCATCAAAATACATCCAAACCATGTATTCCCAACAAGTCATATTTCTCAAAAATCTATTTTTCATAGAACTTCATATAAACTTAGAGAAAGTTGAATTTCCTTACCATGAAGCTCCTTAGAATGATGCAAAGAGTTGTATCACTCGTCAAACACCAAGAACCAAAATGCTTCCCAAACTTTGGAAGAGGTTTTCTTCCTCTACAAGGCTTCTCAATGGAAAACAAGTGGTGGGTTTTATTCCTAGTGTAAATCTAAACAACTTTCATGGAGTAACTTACTGATTTCCATGATTCTTGCTCAAATGAGTTTTTAAGCTCTTAAAAATGTCCAAGTCGGTTATGGAGGAAAAAGGGAGCTCGATCATGATGAAGTTTGGAAGAGAAAATGAAGTGATCAAATATATTAATCAAGGTTTGACTTTGGGTCAAAAATCACTTTACCATAAGACTCATTTACCCTTCCTTCATATTTCTTTTCTATTCCATAACTTAACAATTCTATCATAACTTAACAATTCTAACTTGTGTTTTTGACTCACAAACATCATAAAATAATTTTTCCCTACATCATTCTCAAGTTTCAATTAACTTTTGCATATTTTTATTTTTAGCTCAAAATTTTACCCAAAAATTGACTTAATCTGAAAAATTAAAATTTTCATCTAATTCACATATTTTAATCATTGATCAATTCTTAATTATCCAATTTAATTATTTGGATTATTATAATAACCATTCAAAGACATAAAAGAGTCTAGATTACAACATTTACTAATTAATTTGGATTGTCAAAAAATAATATTTGCGAATCGACTAAATATAATTAATTGTATTGATTAATTTTGATGAAATAAAAAAAATGTTTTATGAAAAAAATTATTTTTTCATGGATTAATAAAAAATCTTAACAACGAAAACAAAAAAGAAACTTAGCAAGCATAGGTCGTGGATTGGTGTTGCTCTCTCGACAAGTATATCAATCGCAAAAGTAATAAAAAAAAATGAGTAGAGTATCGTATCTACTAGGATTAGATATATCAATCATTATTTTTATTATTCCCCTTAATTTAGGCATATCAAGATGAATTTGAGAAAAGTAATATTTAAATTGATATAAGATCAATGAAAAGTAACAAAGGAAAATAAATGTTAAATAATAAGTAATTGCAAAGACAAGTTCACGTAATTAAAATTGGTTTTGAAAATCAATAATAAAACTATAGTCAGGGTTTATTTCACCTCAGATACTCCTAAGTGGATTAATTAATTTATTAATATTTCATGTCAATTGATTCAAATAATTCATCATCTAATAGTTAATTGGTTAAATCCTAATGTCTTAGTTCTTTAACTCTTTAACCCAATTGAAATCCTAATGTCTTAGAAACTCCTTTCAGATTAAGCATTAAGCGCGATGAATTACAAAGTTCGCAATTCCTACAAGCCTATGTCTAGATCATGCAAGAATTGATGCTCTACCCCAATCAAGATTAAGATAACAATATGTCTATTGTGAACTGTTGGGTGTGAACTTGTTGGTTGCTTAGATGTTCTTTTAAGGACGTTCTCTTTCTTTAGTTCATCAAGAGGAAACACATTCGTTCTCTTGATTTCAATCCAAGTGCGCAAGTGCACGCATCAAGCAATAAATGAGATTATTAATGCCCAGATTATCGTTCTCACGAGGATAGAACTCTAAATAATACATTGAAATGTTTTACAAAGAATTAAAATGAAACAAAAAAGATAGTATTTGAACTATTTTGTCATTCGTTTCCTACTATCTTGAAAGAGTTTCTCAAAGATAGTAAGTTCAGTCTAACTTCAAACAACTCCTCGCGTCGTTATATATCAAATCCTTCTTGATGTGAGAAGGAACGACAATATTCATTGGAGTTTTGGTTTTATAGTCACAAGATTTATGAAAGAAAATAACTACAAGATAACAATATTTAAGAGACAACAAGATGGATGGATAAAAAACAATTTTTAACATAAGGAACGAATCCACTGTTCCATTCTTAAATGACTATATTCTCAACCTAAGACTTAACCCTTCTGAATTTGTTCAGGTCTTTTCACTGCCAACTCTGATTCCTCAGCTCATGGACTTTAATGGCTCACAAGTTTCCATATTCTTATGGCTCCCTTGACTTCAACAGTTACTAAGTTCAGAACCTTCAGTGAACGAGGTGGTTCCTTATTCCTAAGGAAACCAGTAGTGTTGTTTTCACAACACTACCTTCCTCCTCTGATTAAGTTGTCTGAAATCCCTTCCTTATGAAAGTTCCTTTATCAGTTGAGTTCAATTTCCATTGATACACAAAAAATAAAGCACACTTAAATCACAGAAATACAAAAGCTTCAGTGCAAAAGTTTTGAATATAGTTCTTTAAGAACTTCACAGCTTTTTCGTTCCACAAATAACTTAGTCCATGGCTATTACTATAAACATAATTATTCCAAACTGAAGTCCCATAGATCCGAGATTCAGTTCAGAGATAACGATTGGAAGAGAAAAGAAATAACAACTTATATTAATAAACAATATTAGGTTACAAGAAAATAAAATGGAGAAGTATGGAGGTTGCTCGTGAGGAGTCTCAAATGGAAGGTATAGAATAGAGGAAGGGTTGCTGTCACTTAACTATTGCTAAAAACTATACAACTGAAAAGTAGAAACTAAAACTGAAACTAAGTGATCACTTCTTAAGGAATTCAATGCTTTCTTCTTGTTGGAACATCCTATTTATAGGTTAGAAAAGTGGATGGCAAACCTTGTAATTTCATTTGAGTTGTTTTCTTGACTGCATGGAAGGGGCAGTATGAACAGTGCTCTTTTGAGAGGCAAGTTGCTGGATGAGACACTTTTTGTTGAGATTTTCCTTTCCTTCTGCACTCCCAGGCTTACTTTTCCTCTTGCCCAATGGTAACTCTTTATTCTCTGCTGCGCATGTAACGCCCGACAACTTGAAAGGATCAATAACTGTCCCCACACACTGACACGAGACTTTTCAGCATGCTTTGTCCTCACTCGCACACTTCCCGGGAAAAATTCCCAAGAGGTCACCCATCCCAGAATTGCTCCTAGTCAAGCATGCTTAACTATGGAGTTCTTCCATTCCGGGCTACCGAAAAGTAGATGCATCTTGTTAGTATAGATAGTACCAATTAATTCTTATAAGATATTCCCAACTGTACTGTCCCATACCAGCACAGTCTCTAGAATTCATCTCTTTCGGATGTTGATTCGATTCATTCATGTACCCCCGTCGCTGGAAGCCTGCTAGGAGCCACTCCTTGTCCATTCCCTTTCGCACCGGCGATCACTCCCCGGCCTTGTCAGTGCCCGGGATGTTACAGCGCACGTTTCTTTCCGCTTTTCAGAATCCTCTTTTCAATGTTTCCTGCAAAGTGGTCAGAGAGATTGAGTTAGTGGAACAAGTGTATTTAATGAATCAATCCGTTCCCCTTTTTCCTATATTTCTCAAATGATTACCTCATCATCCGTTCCTTACTGTGTTTTTGTTGTAAAGATCTAAACATGTGTTTTTAATGCAAAAGTGGGTCACCAGATGAAGGAACAAATGGCCTTTTATTGCCAAAATGATCTTAGATGGGAACAGATTTTCGTCTCATCATGAACCTTAACCCTTTTTATTCCTATATGATTGATCAAGTCATAAAAGAATTTTAGAATGAAATTCGAGTAAACACAGCAATTAGAGACAATTTATTAATGAAAGAATTAACCCAAAATAAGGATTCACGTCAGATCCATATCCCTAACTACAAGAAGATTTAGCTAGACATGATCAAATCAAAAGCAAGGAAGAAAATAAAAGTTCCCTAAAACCCTATCTCTAGATATTGATAGTGAACTCCTCTTGATTCTCCTCCAGTTCTTCAAGATGATGTTTCTCTCTTGTTCCAAGCATCTCCCAATAGGTTCTCCAAGCAATCTCCCTTTAAAATCCAATCTCTCATCTATTATATCAGCAAAATTGGGCCTTTGTTGCATTCTGGACTTGATAGAGAGCGCTCTGGCAGTAGCTACGTACTTATTTATCGTGTTTTAGCGCTCTTAAGCATGCTTCAACAGCAACCTACTTTCGTCTTTACCCCATAACATGGGCTATACTTATCCAATTGATGCGAGCTTTGTCTCATTAAAAAGCTAAGAGAAAGATCTACAACTTTGATGCAGACCATAAAATCCAAATCTGTCATTTTGATATGAAAAATGTGCTAGAAGACAGGGAGGTTTTCATTGAAAATAAGACTTCAATGAAAATGCTTGCTTGTTCAAAACTCTCCCATATATTCCTTCTCCAATTAGCTATATTTTCCAACCAAAATAGCAAAGATTTCTTAGATATGCCATATGAACAAGAACAAAGCCTTCTACTAAAATAACTCTAAGTTTTTATGCTTTAGGCTAGATTTAAAAGTCAATAACTATCATTTTAGCCTATTAAAACCTCATAAACTGTGAAGCTATCAATTGATTCATATTTGCAGACAGAGTGACACAGGCTTGACTGGAAGTAGGTGGGCACTGTTCTGGGTTTCAATGCAAGTTGTTACTATGATGCGAGTTGTAATCCAAGTTTATTGTTTCCACAGATGGTGTTAATGTTCGTTTCTGGAGATCTTATTTAATTTATATAGGACCCTTTAGTTTTGGTGCCACATCAACATATAACTTTGATGATAACAAATAAACCTTCAAAGAAAATTTCAAGAGCTTTGATGCCACATCAACATATAGCTTTGATGATAACAAATAAACATGCAAAGAAAATTTCAAGAGCATTACAACTTGCAACAAAAGAAAAAAGTCAAAGAAGCATGATCTTGTTCTTCTTCAAAAAGTCGGTTAGACTTGCTTTCACATCCAAGTCAATAGATCTTCCGATCTTGGTGCTTTGACCTGGTTCCTTACCCAAAATAAGATCTTCCAATTCTTTACCCAGATTTGGTCTCGGATGAGGGTTTCTTCTCGCATGTCCAGCTTGACTATATTAATCGGTCTTCCTAATTGGTGAATGGCTTCTTTTCTTCCTACTTTGTCACTATGTCGCATCCAGGGCGGGGAGGAAGGTCCCCCGACGGACTCCTTCATGGCTTCATAGTAGTACTCACTTGACTCCTTTTGATGGTAACAACCTTATTCTCATTTCTCACCATTTTCAGCATCTGATGTTTTGTGGAGACTAACATGTTCCACTTAAGAATTGTTGGCCTCCCTAAAATTATGTTATAGGGGGAAGGGAAGTCGGCCACAATAAACCTTACCTATCCTGATTTGAATGAATCTCTTGTTCCCAGCGTCAGCCTGAGATCAATGTATCCTTTGGGAGGAGTGTGTTCTCTGTTAAAGGCTATCAACATAGTTTTACGGGGTTCAAATCTTCTTCATCCAAATTCATTCTCTTAAATGCATCCCAAAGGATGATGTCAGAGCAACTGCCTGGGTCCATGGAAATTTTTCTAACCTGCCAATTGACTAGAGTCTCTGTGATGACTAGTCCGTCCACACGCCCTAGGACAACATCCTTGAGTTCTTTCTTGGTGAAGTATAAGAGTGGGGGCTCTGGTTTACTAGAGTCTTCCTTATACTTAGGCTAATCTCTGATCGATAACACCTTTCTAATGTATTTTCTTCTTGCACTAGCCGTGTATCCACCTCCACCAAGAGCTCCACTGATTATATTGCAGTCCAACTCAGGTTCTAGGAACTCGTCACTATTTGTGTCGGGTTTCTTATCATCATGGAATGTGCAATATCTTGATTGTTTTAAGTCTCCCTTATTAAAGAGTGGTCTCAGCCATTGTACTTATTTTTTCATCTCAGTCAGAGCCACTTCTCTTCATATTTGAGACAGAGGAACGCTTAACGGGGCATACTTTTCATATCTTCCCCTTAAAGGTTGACCATATGAGCTTTTGCCTTGGAAGTCAACTTATCTCCTATTTCTGGGTCTATCTCTTTCTAGCCTACCTGGGCTTCTTCTTCTCGTGCTCCGGCCTCTAATATTTTTCATTGCAGCATTGGCTAGCTCCATCTGTTGAATCTCTAAGTATTTCTTCGACTTGGCTATAAATTTCTCAAGTGTTTTGACTTGGTCTTTGTAAATGGACTTTGCCTGCCGTGAAGATCCGTCTAACCTGGCTACTACCAAATGAACATGCACATTTTGCTATAGTCATGGGACTTGGAAAGATGCATCCTTGAAGCAGTCCGGATATTTTTGAAGTGTTTCACATGGCTACTAGTTGATCTCTCCCAGTATAAACTCCGACTTTATATGCTTTTTACTCATAGAAAAATTCAGCAATAATTTATTCCCGAAATGATCCAATTGAGTTCGCCAGCAAGGTTGAGAACCAAGTTAACGCGACTCCCGTCAAAATAGTAGTGTATATGCGGGGAATAATTGGCTCATCAATTCTCTTTACATATATGTCTGTATTGAATATGTCAATGTGGACCTGTGAATCCTGGCTTCCATCATACTTCGGCAAGTGTGCCGAGCTCAATTCCTCCGAGTAGGGGGCGTTCACCATTTCATCAATGAACGGGCTATTGTTGTATTGCCCCCTCTTGTATTTCCTTTTGTATCCTCCTTCACTGCGACTGAGATTTTGTACAACTCGATTGTGCTAAGCTATACTCCGAGTGCGACCAACTTCATCCTGATTTTGGTAAGTGTTTCTGAGCTTGTCATCTTCTCTATCTTGGCCTTGGTGGTTATCTTTATTTATGTTTCTACCAGGATTAGTTTATCGTCCTTTTCTTTTTCCTCCTACTGCAGCTCGGACTCGGTCTCTGGGCACTTTCGGGTTGAACCTCTGGACCAAACGCTCTTCAGATCTCGAATATTTTGGGCGATCATCTACCTCTGGAGCTGGTTGCGATTCTCCATTTCCTCCATCCATTGAAAAAATGCATTGAGGGATGTCTGCGTGATTTAGTTGTCCATTTTCGCCACTGGGGGTGGTCGAAATGGAATTGGCTTTGCCTACCCAGGTTACATAGATCTGGGCTGGGCTTGCGGGTTCGGGGCTGGTGTTGGATATGGGTGTTCATCAACCGATCCAAACCAAATCAAACCGCATTGGCCGAACAGAAAAATCGACAACCGAATTAATCGAAAAATGAAAAATAAAAAAAAAACCCTCATATTTTAATTGGATTGGTTCAGTTTTTGGTTTGATTGATAAAAATCGATCCAATCCAAACCGATCCTATAACAACTGTCACTATCAAATTTCGCTAAATAAGGGATTAAACAAGCATTTATGAATTAAAGCATGTGTTTAAGGGATTTATGTTAAGTAAATCATGTAATTGACATGATCATGAATATGAGGATACCATTCATGCCTAACAAGTCAACTAGGATCCAAATAGGATTATGATGTGTTGTGGGACATAGATGTCAATTCGGTAAAAGTTTGAGGTAGTTTTGTAATTAGGCAAAACACGACTTAAACTTGATTCTGTGAGTATAGATAAATTGTCTAACAAATTTAATAGACCTAAAGTATGTTCAAATTAATTAAATGATGTGTAGAAGAATTAAAAGAAATAGGTTAAGTTTTAAATAAATAAGAACCAATAAGAATCATTTTATTGGTTTAAAAGTCAAATAAAGACAAAACTTGTTACCAAAGCCAATTTCACTATGCATGGTAGGTTTTATGCCTTGCTTGGGCCCTTCTCCACGCCATTCTTCCTTTCTTTTTCATTAGGAAAACCGTGAGTTCAGAGTGTAAAAGAAAATCTTTGAAAAAATAAAAGAAATGTAACTTCTAAGCTACTTTAACTTCTTGGACATCAAGTTAGCTTTGGTTCTTATTCTACTTCACGCCTTCTTCTCTTCTTCTTCCTCTACATGTCCCTGAGCTTTGAGGGAAAAGAGCAAGCTCTAACCTTGTGGTTTATTCATCATTTCAACAAAGTTTCAACACAAAAAGTGTTGCTAATGCTTCTAGGAACCTAACCTACCAAACTATACACGTAGAGGAGTTGATTTGTGAGAGATACACTACCATATAGGCAGTTACCAAGCTACTCCCCTTGTGTTTGGAGTTCCTTTTACATGGTTTAAGTGTTGGAGATGCTTAAGATGATGATTTGGAAGCTATTTGAGGTGAGAGTTGTCAATTTATTTGGTTGGAAAATGATTTGAGAAACTAGGTTTTCATGGAGTTTCATGATTTTCCCATGGATGTTATATGAAGGTATTTGATGTTGTTTGAGGTTGTTTGTTGATTGGTATTTCATTTATTGTTGAAAGGAATACCATGGAAGTGTTAAAGTTTCATGTAAGATGTTGTCTTCAATGAACAATTCGACCTAGTGTCAAAAAATAATGGAAATGATATGTTTAATTATGTGTTAAGGTTGAATATTAAATTATGATGATAGCTTAAGTGATTAAATCAATTGGATGAAAGTTTGAATGTGAAAAAGATCAAGACCCCTGAACCTATGCATTCGGCCATCTCTAGTTAAACAGGGTAGGAATGTGTTAATAAACATTTGAAGGTTTTGTGAGGTTAATCATATGTGATTAAGTATGATGGATTGGTTAATTGATGTTTGAGAATTTAAAATGTGTTTTGGCACTTTAATTGGTCAATTGACTAAATTAATGAAAAGTGAAGTTAAGAGTTGGTTATGTTGTCTAGGATTGAGTGAATTATAATGTTGTAAAGCTAATAAGTCATGTGGAACTATCATGCCTACAATTCGGACATATAGTGCGTAATAAAGTTGGAAACCTAATTAATTAATAATGAAACCTAGAAACTAATTGGAAGTGTGTTAAGTAAATTCAAGGGGTTAAAACTATAGTTTGTGGTATTTAGATATAGGTTTGACACTATGTGAACAATTGTTAAGTTGTGGGTTTTTAGGTCTGACTTGTGTTATGGGCATGTAATTGTTAAGAATAATGAAATTGTCAAGTATGACAAGTTAACAAGTAGTGTAGTATGATGTGAATCAGGTGAAATTGTGAATCAAGATCAGGGTTCCAAAGATTTGGAATAGCTTTCGTGTATGTCAAGTAAGCGTGATATAGGAGCTTCGAGAGATAAGCTCTTGGTTTAGGAGTATTTTCCTCTATATTGTTTCGCATGATCCAATAGGATTATGGTTCAGATGTGTATATACTATGATTGTAACACCCTCCCTTGTATGCATCCAAGAGAGTTGTTTGCTAAGCGGGATTAGAGTTCGTTCGTCATATATTTTATGTACTGAAAAATCATTTTGACGTTCCTAATTAAAACACATAGTTAAAATCGGTTTACTTACAAAAAATCAGAGTATACTTTCAAAATTCTTAACTTGCTGAAATTATTATTTTCCTGGAAGACGTTGCTGTCTTGCAAAATTCGTATAAAATCCAGTTTTCAAAATTCCATCGTAACGTTTACATAATCTGAGAATAGACACGTGGGGCTTCGCGTGCATATAATATATAAGCGATCGGAGGTCTGTAGCCCCACTAAATATAACTTGTAAAGTGCTCGTTAAATCTAGAGTAAACACCTTTTTTAGTCCCTGTCAATATCTACGAAGTCATTTTTAGTCCCTGGCAATAAAAAAGGACCAAATTGGTCCCTGAAATTACAAAAAAGGGTCATGTTAGTCCTTATGTCAACTCCCAAATATGTAGAGTGGCCCTTTTCTTGTACTTTCAGGGACCAATTTGGTCCTTTTTTATTGCCAGGGACTGAAAAGGACTTCGTAGATATTGCCAGGGACTAAAAATGGTGTTTACTCTTAAATCTATTTAGAAAATCAGCATTCAAAAACCTCAGAAATTATTTTCGCAAAACGTTTCAAGAATTTGTTTTCAAAATACTTGCTGATCACAAAAGTCTTAAAAACAGTAATAAAATCATAATTCAACAGTAATCCAAACTACTCAATTTAATACAGTCATCCATCAAATAAACAGCAACAACAATAGTCCATACAGCAGCACATAACAGCAAATATCCATATAATCATGTCTTCCAATGCTCTTCCGTCCTCTTGCCATTTTGTAAAAATAGCAGCCCCAAAGGGGTGAGAAAAATCCCAGTAGTGTGGCAACAAAACCAGTAATGCAACAGTACTAACTAAATACAGAATTACAAAGCAGCCGCATCATCAGTTCAAATCCGTCAAATACTAATCATAATCATAGTGTGTGTATAACGCCAGAAGTACTGATCATATTGCGTATATAACGCCAGAAGTGTACGTTCATAGCACTACGGTGCACGTATCACTAACGTATCACTAACAAACACAGTGAATATTCCTGGGTGGCTCCAACAGAAGGATTCCAACTGTGACCTATGCGGACGGAAGCCAAGTGTCCCATACCCTGGTACCGAAGGGATGCCTACATGATGTGTGCTCAAACGTATGCATACTTCTCATAATTATTTTCAGATGTCAACATGAAACTCATGCATGTATGCTATGTCATGGATCACACACGAACATACAGTTAAAAATCATGAATGTGTATGCATGACTAGATAATCATCAAGATACATATATCTCATAGATTCAAATATCAGAATGCTGTATAACAATTATTCTCCACAACAGAATATCCAGCATATCATATCCATGAACAGAATACGAATATCGTATACAAAATTTAGATCCAAAGCATGAGAGCAACAGTTCACAATCCATGTACTAGCCAGCAGTCACAAAAGGTAATACCGCCAGACACTTACCTCACTTGCCACAAAATAATATACCAAACAGCAGCGAAATGATCCTCACTCAAGAGCTATGCATACCTAAGCAGAAGCATTACAAATCAGAATCGTTTGCCATATTAATTCTTATACGCGGTAACGTTTTCACTCCTTTCTATCCTAAAATCCCAATCGGTTTTGTAGCATAGGCAAGGCTTATATTTTTTTTTATTCATAAATTTAACTAAACAAGACCAAAGGGGCGTGAAAGAGGACCTAAACTCATACTGTATTTTAATTTAAATAAGACTAGTTCTCAATAAAATTCACCAAGGCAGAACCGACTTAATCTACACAAATCACCAAGAGTAATTTATTCAAAAAACTCTCCTAGTTCATGCATGGCTCGCTACAAAATGGGGCATAGGCAAGCTGTCCAATTACTCTAATTCAATCAAAGCTAATTACCACAGCCTATGTGCGTTATTTTCAAGTTTCCCATAACTAATTAATACTGTTAGCAGTTACTAAACTACACAGTTATACGGCTGGGCAGCAAGTAATTTAAACGGCAAAAATTAACTTCCTAAGGCAGTTACGCAAGCCAATCAAGGTGGGAATTAATGACACAACAAAACCAAAAAAAACTAAATCAGCCTAGAAACAGCAGACGCACAATTCAGGGAATAAGGAGGCAGGCTAGTGCTTGAAATTACCTCCTCTTGACTACACATCCAGAGTTCCAAATCGAACCAAGAGACAGCCTTCTACTCTTTCCTATCTCCCAAAACCGAGTCCAGCTGCAAGCAAGAGTGGAGATGAGCTCAACCACCGCTGGTTGAGGAGCATGCAACGGAAGGAAAAGAGGCTTAAACGTTGAGCTCTTCACTTGGAGCACTCACGGGTACTGTGCAGCAAAGGGAAATAGACAGTGTTTTCTGACTTGAACCAAGGGGGTACCCAATCGGTTCTGTTTTGACCTTTTTGGGTGTGCATAAGTGAGAATGCTTAGTTGGGTTCTTTTCTGCATTTGAAGAAAATAAGGAGAGGGCCAGTCTTACGGTTTCGGAAACTGAATATTTGTTCCCACATGATGTTCTGCCGAGGCAAGGAGGGAAGGAAGAAGGTGCTTCTTAACTTTAGGCTGCACCAAAAGCTAACAAGTACTGTTACTTGTCCTACTAAGCGTACAAGGGAAGAGAAGTGATAAGAGAAGGTCCAGCTTTGTTTCTGTTTCTAAATTAAATCTCCAACTTAAAATCTCCTCCAACAGCGCCTAGGAAGTACTACACTAAGGATTTGGAAGCTGATTACAGTGACACCAAAGACCAGAAGGTACTAAGCTTTTTCCCTTTTTATGCGTACAAGGGCTGGAGAGATTGGATGGTGATTTGTGTGAGTAACTTTGGACCAATAAGGAAAAATGCAGCAAAATTTTCTTTCTTCCCATTGGCTACAAGGAGAGGCAGCGCTGCATGACTTTAAACAAGGGTACAAGCAATCAGAATTCCCTTTTTCTATTACACCATGCGCATGAAGGGACAAGGGGGACAAGAGTTGATTCTAGAACAATAATAGGCTGACATGTAGAATTTGTTTGGGATGAGATAAGGTGTCATATGGAGAAAGTACCTTGGGTTGATTTTGGCTCCACATTTGGAGACTTGGGCCGGGCCCTTAAAGAAAGTGGTTTCAAAAACAAAGGTCCAATTCCTTTTCCTCATAACTTATAATTCATGTATTTAATAATTTCCCATTTCTTCTAGATATCACTTAAAAGTTCATATATTATCATTAGGTTAATTCTATCCTCCTAATTAATATTTCAATTTCTTAGCACTCATTCTCCTAAAATTATAATGAACCTAATTCTCATCCATTAAAATTAAGTCCACCCTAAATAACTATATACATATATATTTCGAGTTCAAAACAGGCTTCTAAGCCCCTAAGCAACATTTATATCATTTCCTAAATTTGCGGCATGTTACGCTGATGAATGTAGATACCTAGTATAGTTGCATTCCTATAGGTCATGTATATGAAATGATGTGTTATAATATGATATGTTGTGATATGGTATGGTATGATATATGGTGATATGATACGTTATATTATATATGAAATATAAACTGTAAATTGTGATGTATGACTTCCATATGTCGGACTCATGGTGCCGGAAAGTGTATGTCTTCCATATGTCAGACTCATGGTGTCGGGAAGTATAATATTGATATGTAGGACTTCCATACGTCAGACTTATGATGTTGGAAGTATATGTTGGCTCTCTTTATGTGGGATACATCGATCCCTAGAGTATAGCCCAAAATATTATATGTATATGTTGGACTCTTCTTATGTGGGGTACATCCCAGGAATATAATCAATGGATGTGTTATGTATATGTGGATTCTATGTATGACTGTAATAAGTGTATATGAGGAAATATATGATTTTTTTCTATGCTATGTATAACAACCCTCATTATAAAATACTAAAAAGAAATTAATTAGGTGTTTAATTAGATTAGATACTTATTTAATTAAACTATGAAAGATAAAATTATTTGATTAAGATTATAATTAATGAGATGTTATAGGTTATGTTAAATATGTTTAATAAGACTCAAAAATAATTATTAGATACAAATAAGAATGTGAATAATTTATGAAGCAAGTTTAGATTTATTTGATAATTAGGCCTAAATATGATTTAGGTTGAATAATTAATTAGTATTAGGAAAATTAGTAGACTCTAGTATCTGTAAATTAATTAATTGATGCTTGGATTAATATGTATAATTAAAGACTATATAGTTTTTATGTTAATAAATAATATTGGTAAAGCTTACCAAAAAAAAATATTGGTAAAATTGAATACTTGGTTACCAAATATAACCAAATTAATTCATAGGCTTGTTGTTACAATTTCAAGTTGCTATGCGCTGTTAAAGATTCTCTGTCACATTTTTCTTGTTTTGTTTAGTCTTGCAAGTTACTAGGAAGAAAAGAAAATAACCATTCAATGCTTTGACCAAGTCTTGAAGAAAGGAGCCAATAAGAACTAAAATAACAAGAAAATTGATTAACTTGTTGGACACACCATTTCTTTATGCGCTGATGTGATAACAGTAGGAGACAAAAATGTATTGAGAAAAGCTTGACTTGGTCCAATTAAAAAAAAGGAACCAATGAGATCAAAGCAAAGTTAAAAGCATGTCATAACTTTTAGAAAAAAAGAACCATTCTTGTACGTGTAGTAGAAAGTAGAAGCAAGAGGATTATATCCTCACATTAGTTGTTCACGCAGGAATCAAAAGAAAGATAGACTAAAGTAGTCAAAAGTTTAAAAGCAATTTACTTTATGAAGAACCAATAAGAAAAAGGGTAGTTAAAATATGTATACGTTAAAAGTGACTAAAGCCTAGTATGCTTTAAATATGCGAAACTTCTCCCTGCTTTTGAAAGAAAGGAACACTACACTAAGTTCTTGGTAAGAGTTCGAATAACACAAAGGAGGAAAGGCACACTCAAAGGTAAGGTTCTAGTGATAATTTTAACTCATAGCCTTCATGAAACTTGTAGGTGTTTATGTAAGGATTTCATTTCTACCATTATTTGTTTGTAAAGAAGCTTGAAAAGCCTTCTTTGTTCTTCATACAGCAGCACCCTGTTTTTTTTTTTTTAAAAAGAAAAAAAAATGTATTTTTACATGGTTTGAAGTTTAGGAGTTGTTCTTTGTCAATAGGTAAGTGATAACTCTTTGGTGGAGACTTATTTTTAGGCTTATATGTGATGTTTTGGTGCCATAAATATGCATAATTCTCTTGATTTTATATGATTAATGCATGCATTCTATATTTTCATGATTTGAATAAGAAATATGTTAAGTGTGGATATTTGAAGATAATTTGAGTGTTAGAACCATTTATTGCATTTGTTATTTTATTGCAGGTCAGTGCTGTAGCATCAGAAAGCAGTACTGTAGCATTGAAGATGAGGTCAGCAGCGCGTTTGGTTGACATCATCACCAGCAAGCTATGGACCCAAGCCCAAATTAATGGAGGAAGCTTCTAAATGCGCAAACAGAGATCCTGATCTGAATACGCACTCATGGATCTTCAAGGAATCCTAATCCAATCTCCAACAAATTAGCATCCACAAATCCAAAACAAATCTGAAGTATATTTGGAAAGATTTGGAGAAGATATGCAGCAGTATTATGCTTTGTCCTTGGATTATATCTGCAGCTAATAAGGAAAGAATCTCTAATCAGCGCTGTAGCAAGACAGAGTTGTATCTTCAATCATAGCTACAACAAATAAGGAAAAAATCTTCAAGCAAATCAAGCAAGTTGTAGCTGTAGCAAAACAAAGTTGTATCTTCAATCATAGCTGCAGCAAATAAGGAAAGAATCTTCAAGCAAATCAAGCAAGTTGTAGCTGCAGCAAAACAGAGCTGTATCTTCAATCATATCTGCAGCAAAATAGAGCATATTTCAACATGATTTGTAATGGATTTGAAGAGCTAATTGGAGCCCAATTCATCAGAGTCTATAAAAAGAGGAAGCCTACACACATCAAACAGGTTGGAGAGTCTCTCTTTGAGGCTGGACAACCTCTCTTTTTGAGAGAATGTGGGCTTTTGGAGGAGATCCAAGCCACGAAACAATTAGAGAGATTTTGAGGGTTTGTTGAGAGAGATCCAACAGATCAAAGGGTGAGGCTAGAGTTTGATAGAGAGATCATTGAATCCGGTGGATCCCTGCACTATTTCGGCGGCTGAGATACGGTGGATGGTGGTGGAGCTCATGGTTGCTGCTAGAGAAGTGCTAAAGCAACGTCCCTGTTTTTCTTATCGTAAATCTACAGAATCTTATCTTTCTTTGTTGTTTCTTTCCACCCAAGTATGAGCTAAATTGTTAGGATTGGGTGATATAGTACCCTTATTGTGATGTAATCAGTTTGCCTAAACTTTGTTGCATGATTGTCCTTTTAGTTGTTTAATAAAGTGTTAAACCGCCTCTAATCTTGTTGATTCATCGAGAGAGAGTTGCAAGGTATTTAGGATTTAGGCTATAGAGATATAGGTGAATCCTGAAAGTTATTAAACATTGTGGTTTAACTAAGTAAAATTGGTTAATTATGGGTAGAGAGATAATCACACCACAAAATCACATAGAACCTGAACTTAATAATTCAAAACTATGTTGGCCATAGAGATGTGGGACTTAGTATACATGTATTGTTGGTGAGAGCCCTTGCATGCATTAAAGTTCTGGTTACTGAATCGATGATTGTTGTAGCATTATGACTACATTATGGTGAAATTGCAATATTGGGGAAATTGATCCCAATCTACTTTGTTACTTGATTTCTTTGTTCTTGAGTGCACTCTTAATTTATTTTTACTTTGCTTTTAGTTATTAGTCAGTAGTTATTATTAGTCTAGTCCTTCGTTCTTAATTCACAAAACTTTTATAAATATTGTTACTTTTATTGCTTCACATTGATCCCAACTTTATAGTTTTCTTCGTGGGAACGATATCTGAACTCACACATCCACTTTATTACTTGTGACACGTGCACTTGCGTTAATGTGTGATTGATAAAAGGGTTACATAATTGCACAATAGTAAGTTAGCGTTAGTAATTTATACTTATTTGATGTGTTAGATTAAAAATTACAAGTGAATTTATATGGTTGTTTGGGGGCTATTTTGATGTTTCATAATTATAAAAATGATGAAGAGTTTATGAATCATGGTTGATAATTGGTTGATTGAAGTCTATGTAAGTTGGTGTGTTGGAAATAAAAATATAGGGAATGTATATATGCCAAGAAAATGCAGATTTTTGTATAATTAATGGTGCAATCTAAGTGTTTGATAAATTGTCAAAAAGAAACTTTGAATTGTAAGTGAGTATTTGATATTGTTTTGATTTAAGTAAGTGAAAAATTTAAGAACAAAAGTGTGAAATCCTTGAAGGATAAGTGAAATAATACATGTTGATTTATGTGTTTATAGGATTAAAATATATTGTAAGATAGTTTAAATTTGTGATCACATTCTTAGTTGAGAAATTTTCAAGAAGTGTTTATAATGAAGACAACATTATTCTTTTAATTTGATTAAGTGGTTGTACAAAGTAGTAAATGATACTTATGTTTTGATAATTAAATTAGTAATGTAAAGATTAGATAAAGTTATGAACTTTAACTTGGTTGCTAAATTCCAAGTTACAATTTAAGTTATTTGTTTAATAGGTCTCTTTATGGTTATGTGGAAATTGAGAGTTTGATAAGGTGTAGGCTGAAATTAAGAGAATCTACACATGAAAAGGCTAAAAAGAAAGATATGGAATTTTGATTGTATAAGGAAGTTTTGGTTGTGTCATTATGTATTGGTGCTAAGTATGTGACTAAATGAAATTATAAATTATATGTAAATTGTGGATGATTAGTAAGTGTAAGTTAAAAAGAAATTATTTGAATGTTATATATGTATTTATTAAGTCTTAGAATTTTGTTATGATTATTTATGATTTTTCGTTAAATATTATAAGTTGATATGTGTAACACCTCGTGTATACCCGGTTGTTATCATATCATCGTATTAAGCGCTGCTTAATTAAATTGCGGAACTAACTTTTTCTTTCCAATTATGACGTCATTATTATTAGCCAAGTTGATTAATTAATCATTTTTCATAAAACATTGCATGTATGTAAATGCAAATAAACAGCTAACTACACTGAATAAACTCATATATAATTAAGTGTGTCTCTAGTCACGGAACTACGACACGTAGACCGAACAAATCCTGATAATTTATACAACTAAAGCTGAAAGCATAACCAACATCAATGTGGCATGGACAATCCCCATTCTCACCAAATAAGGCAACAAAGCCCAACCAATTCTTAACTCAAATAATAATATCATGACAATGAAACATAAATCGACATCCAAGCAGATCAGCATAAACATGCAATAAACAGTCAACTAAGCTCCGGCCGCTTGTCGCCGGAGGCATTAGCCCTCGAGGTACCTGAACCTGAAAATGTGCCCCAAACGTGGGGTGAGATCTCTACAAAGAAATCTCAGTAAGACAAGGGGTCCTCAAGGACTCTCCACCCCAAGCTCACTTACATGTGCAATATAAGTTCAAAAGCAGTAATATAATATAAGTTCCAAAATCAGTGCAATGCAGCAGTTAATCATGTCATGCGTGTCAAAATATCCTACTGGCCAGAGAAAAAGCAGGAATTACATACGTCTATAACCTACAATCAGTGCAAGACGCCACTTGCACCCTCCCACAGAATCACCATATTGTACAATGCCACAAACTCAGGCTTACTGTCTAGGTGGAACAACACATACATATCATAAGGCACTTTCACTTAACAGCTTAAAAGCATTTCAAATATCAATACATGAAAACACATCATGCATATAAACCATCCCTCCATGAGGTATGGTGGAACCAACAATGGCAAAACCGATGACACGAAAGCTTATCTCGCAAGCTAACTATCCAACTCAAGAGTCCAACCAAGTCCAAGGTCCACAAACAACACTCTCACAGTCTGTTATTACCAACAATCATATCAATATTCATATTCTAATAGTTCAAAACATAACAACAACGTTATCCTTTTACGTTTCATGCCATTAGGCTTCTCCCAAATCCATAAGCCCTTAATCCCATTAATTCTGACTTGGATTAATTATTATAGAGGTTCAACTAACCAAACTAGGGTCCATAAACCCCAAATACAGTCCTGTATGAATAGAACAGTCACTGTCTCGAAATTCCCATAACATCCGGATATTTGTCGGGGCCAAATCCGGATATTCATATCCGGATATCCAACACCCCATATTCGGATATCAATATGCGGATATCATATCCGGATATTTCGCGATAGAATGCAGTTCTACATTTTCGCAAAGATATCCAATCAAGGTTCCATTTTTTACACTTAAATACGTTAAAGCATGCATTTTTAGACACCTTAAGGTCAGCGATCATGTTGGTTACCTATTCAACTCATTTTACATGCCAAGACTCTTCTTTTAATAAGGAAACTCATGATCAAAGGTGGTGGTGCTTACCCAAAGGCTTCAAAACAGAACCACAAGTGCTCTTAGAGCTCTCAAGTCAGCTCCAAAGGTTCTGCATACAAGGGACCACGAAAATGACAACAAGATGAGTCCTTTCTTCACCAAGATCACTTCTTGGAGCATCAACAACTCATGAAATGGTTTTCACTCCACACAACTCAGAGACAGCACCCTAAACCTTTCCAAACAATGCCCACAACTCAGCAAAAGCTGACCATCAATCTCACAATACACTCTATTAAGTGTTTACAATGATTAAGAGGGAAGAATCAAGGAGAAATGTGATCTCTTGGTGGTTTTCATGAGAGGAGAAGGTGGTGGCAAGTGAGGGAGCTTAAAGTCAGAAATAGAGGCACGTAGCATGTGAGGGAATGACCTAAAAATCAATGCCACTTAGTATTTATAGGTGGACTACGTTTAATCACACTGTATTATCATTAATAGCTACGCGTAACATTTTAATCTCAAACTTGGGATTCTGAACCTAGCCATTTTTCTAAGATTTATCATATTTTTTTTATATTTTTCGCAACACTTTGCCAGTACGCGCTTTTACGTAGCTGATATCAGTTCTGACGCCAGTTCTCTATATTTTGACTTGAAACTTGACATACAAGACATATATATTATTCTAGTGATATTTACATACTTTTCATAATATTCCGGGATACTTCATCGGTACGCATTTATACCGTGAGGCAGAACCGGTATCTGTACTTTTCATCTGAAAAGCGACTTTCAACATTAATACTCACTTACTATAATTATTTAAGCCTTTTCATAATTATTAGGGTCAATTATGGAACTATTTCCTAATTTTCACATTTAATTAATTTAAATTCCTACATTAACGGTGCAGGTTCTTACATTCACCCCACCTTTTAGGATTTTGACTGCAAAATCAGAAGCATACATGTCCCGAAACTCGGGGTATTGTCGGAGAAGCTCGTCCTCTCGCTTCCAAGTACATTCCTCAAGAGTTCTTCCTGTCCATTGCACTTTGACCATCGGAATGTTCTTGCTCCTCAGCTTCTTCTCGCCTCGATCGAGAATCTTGAGTGGTCCGACGGGAGTCTTTAGGTTCTCCTGAACCTCCACATCATCAGGTTGCACCACGTGCGAAGGATACGCAATATACTTCCGAAGTTGAGACACGTGAAACATGTCGTGGATGTTAGCCAAGTTCGGAGGCAAGGCAAGCTGGTAGGCAACAGGTCTTACTCTACCAAGGATCTGGTATGGCCATATAAATCTCGGGCTAAGCTTCCTCACTCTGAGTGCCCGACCAACACCGGTGGCAGGTGAAAGTCTCACAAACACGTGCTCACCATCACTGAACTCCAGTGGACGATGCTTAACATCATAGTAGCTCTTTTGGCGATTCTGCGCCTGCTTCAGCTTCTCTCTGATAATCTAGATCTGCTGGGTGGTATCTTGGACAAAGTCCAAGCTAAACAACTCCTTATCTCCAACCTTAAACCAACAGGTAGGAGTCTGACACCTCTTACCTTACAGCGCCTCGTAGGATGCCATGCCCAGGCTAGCATGGAAATTGTTGTTGTACGAAAACTCAACTAATGGCAGGTACCTATCCCATGCTGAACCCTGTTCCAAAGTGCAAGCCCTCAACATGTCCTCCAAGGTCTGGATGGTCCGCTAATTCTATCCATCAGTTTGAGGGTGATAGGTTGTACTCAATCTCAACTAAGTACCAAAAGCTTCATGCAGCGCCTCCCAGAACCGAGATGTGAACTTCGGGTCCCTATCACTGATGATACTCTCGGGAACCCCGTGAAGCCTCTCAATCTCGCAAACATACAGTTTGGCCAACTGCTCTGTAGTGAAGCTCACCTTATCTGGAAGAAAATGGGCAGACTTAGTCAATCTGTCCACAATGACCCATATAGAGTCACATCCAACCTTAGTCTTAAGCAATCCAACCACGAAGTCCATGGAAATGCTCTCCCATTTCCACTGCGGTATCTCAAGAGGTTGAAGCTTACCAGACGGCTTCTGGTGTTCTATCTTCACCTTCTGGCATAACAAACACTTGGACATATACACAACTATGTCCTTCTTCATGCCCGGCCACTAGAAATTTCTCTTCAAGTCTTGATACATCTTTGTAGCACCAGGGTGAATAGTGAATTGGCCCTTATGAGCCTCTGCCATCACCTCTTCGGTCAAAGGACCTCGAGGAATCACAATCCTCTTCTAGAATGTCAACAAACCATCCTCATTCCAAGACACACCATCTTGGTTCTTCACATAATCCAGGAACTCTCTTTGCACCTGCGCCTCTTTAATCTTTTCCATTAATTCGTTCTCGACTCTCACAGTCTCCATCTCGAGAAGTGCACCCCCAAACAAGGAGATCACTGACAAATCTCGAATCTTCTCAATGACATCAAAGTCACCCATCATCAAACTGGATAGACTCACGGATTTCCGACTCAAAGCATCAGCTACCATGTTGGCTTTGCCCGGGTGGTACTTTAACTCAAAGTCGTAGTCCTTCAGAAATTCCATCCATCTCCTTTGTCTCATTTTCAGCTCTTTCTGATCAATCAGGTACTTCAGACTCTTGTGGTCACTAAACACAGCAAACTTCATGCCATAAAGATAATGCCTCTAAATCTTGAAAGAAAAAACAATAGCAGCCAACTCCAAATCGTGAGTCGGGTAGTTCTCCTCATGAGGCTTAAACTGCCTCGAAGCATAAGCAATCACTCTGCCCAACTGCATCAGCACACAACCCAGTCCTTTCTAGAGGCATCACAAAAAATCTCAATCTGCTCAGCAGGATCAGGAAGGACCAACACAGGTGCAGTGGTTAGTCTCTCCTTCAACTCCTGAAAGCACTCCTCACACTCGTGAGTCCACACAAACGGAGTCTCATTCTGGGTAAGGCGAGTCAATGGTAGAACCATCTTGGAGAATTCCTCAATGAACCTCCTATAGTAACCAGCCAAACCCAAGAAGCTCCTCACTTCTGTAACCGTCTTGGGCCTCTCCCAATCTTCTTGGGATCCACTGCAACTCCCTTAGCAGAAATCACATGCCCAAGGAACTTCACTGACTTGAGCCAGAACTCACACTTTGAAGGCTTAGCATAAAGCTTTTTCTCCTTCGGCACTTGCAGCACAATCCTCAAGTGCTCCGCATGCTCCTCCTCAGTCTTGGAGTATATCATAATATTGTCAATGAAGACGATCACAAAGCGGTCCAAATAAGGCTGGAAAATTTTGTTCATGAATACTGCAGGTGCATTGGTGAGTCCAAACGGGATCACCAAATACTCATAGTGACCATCTCGAACGAAATGTGGTCTGGGGGCATCCTCCGGCTTAACCCGAATCTGATGGTATCCAGACCGGAGATCAATCTTCGAGTACACGCAAGTACCCATAAGTTGATCCAACAGATCATCAATACGAGGGAGGGGATACTTGTTCTTGATTGTCACCTTGTTCAGTTGCCTATAGTCGGTGCACAATCGCATGGTCCTATCCTTCTTTTTAACAAAAATGGTCGGTGCTCCCCATGGAGACATGCTCGGTCGAATGAAGTCTTTCGCCGAAAGATCCTCAATATGCTTCTTCAGCTCTGCCAACTCTGGTGGAGACATCTGATATGGAGCTAAAGAAATAGGCCCCACGCCATGTAACAAATCAATGGAGAACTCTATCTCCCTTTATGGCGGAAACTCAGGAATCTTCTCATGAAACACCTCAAGGAATTCCCCCCCACAGAAATGCCAGCGATATCCTCCTGTGTCTCACTCACCAAACCTCCCAACATAACATATCCAAATGCCCCTACTCTCAAGGCTCTCCTAGCCTGCAGCACTGAAATATAAGGCGAGGAACTGACTGTGGAATCACATGGAGACATCACCACTCGCTTTGCAAAACAATCAATCATCATATAATTCTTGGACAACCAATTCACGCCAAGGATGATCTCCAAATTAGCCATCGGTAATCCTATCAGATCCACCGAAAACTCACGGCCATCCCACTGAAACACGACATCTCAATGTATAGTGGAGGTATCAAACTTTTCTCAGGTGGTGGTAGTCACCCGCAACGGTGGAGAAAGAACAGAACTGGGCAGCTCAAGCCCCATAGAAATCGGGGTCCCGATGAATGAATGCGTAGCCCCAGAGTCAAACAATACATCAACAACAAATCCACCAATGGAAACAGTACCTCTAACAAGGTTCGGAGCTCGATCTGACTGCTGTCGATCCAAAGTATAAACACGACCGGTGGCAGGTGGCACAACAGGTGCCGCTGTAGGTGGAAGCAGAACCATCTGCAATGGAACTGCCTGAACTGCTGCAGCTCTCGCGGTCGACGATGGGCAATCTCTGGAGTAGTGGCCCTCCTTGCCACAATGGAAACAAATCAACTGGCCGGTAGCACATGGACCCACATGGAATTTCCCACATCCCGTACATATGGGACTAGGAGGTCTCACTGAACTCCCCGGAGTAGAAGTCCTCTTGAACTGGCTAGGCGCCTGCCTAGCAGCCAACTACTTCCCTTTACCCTTTCCAGCAAACTTTCTATATTTCCAGGAATGGAAATACCAGTTCCTTTCATCTCAGCTACTTTGGCCTTCTTGGCCTTGCTCACAATACAGACATCCTCAATGTCCCTACACTGCTGTACCAATGTACCAAAATCTCTAGATGTCGCACCAGCAATCCGATCTTCAATCTCCTCAATAAGTCCCCTGCGGAACTTAGAAGCCAAGAACATCGGGGTCGGCATAGCATTACAAAAATGTGCAAACTTGACTAGTTCATTGAACTTAGCCAAATACTCGTCCACAGTCAACGAGCCCTACACCAGACGTTAAACTCTCCTTATTTTCGCTCCTGTGCGTCATAGGGAAAGTATGTACCCAGAAAGCAATCCTTAAAGAATGGCCATGTAATCACATGACCCTGCATCTCGTAGACATGAGAGGTGTTCGTCCACCACTCATGAGCGTCGCCCTCCAACATATACGTGGCAAACATCAGCTTCTTGGGATCTGTGCACTACATCACCCTAAATATCTTGTCCAGGGCCTGAAGACATCTAGCAACAGCAATAGGATCATAAGATCCATCAAAAGAAGGTGGCTTATGCTTGCGGAAAGGATTCAGCCGGCGGTCAATCGTCTCTCTATCCTTCGCAGGCTCAAGGTAGGGCTACACCAACCCAGTAAGATGACTGGCACCCTCAATATGACTCTGACTATCATCCTGATGACTGGGTGGAGGTGGTGATGGCGGTGGCGGTGGAGGTGGTTGCGTAGGATGCTGGCCACCAACAGGACCAGTCCCCATCTCCTCCAACATGAGCCTTATCATGGTCATGTTCGCAAGGCGGTTCGCCTCCAACACATCCTCGGTAGCTTTCCTGTTCGCCTCTCTGACGGTGTCCAGGATAGCCTGGTTTGCCATTCTCGTGGCCTCCTGGTCGGCTAGTCGAGCCGCCTGTATCTCAGCCAGTGCAGCCAGGATCGGGTCAGGTTGACCCTCTCGTGTCTCTCTGTCTCTCCGAGGTAGTACCAAGACTCTGCACAAGCTACACAAAGAATTAGTTGATCAGACCCACACAATGTGGTCACACATGCATCATCATAGTGAAACCCAAAAGGACACAACTGACAAGACACACAACAAGAAATCCTAAGTTATTGCAATACATACAGGCTTTTCCCTAGAAAGTGCTCTGATACCATAAAATGTAACACCCCGTGTATACCCGGTTGTTATCATATCATCGTATTAAGCGCTGCTTAATTAAATTGCAGAACTAACTTTTTCTTTCCAATTATGACGTCATTATTATTAGCCAAGTTGATTAATTAATCATTTTTCATAAAACATTGCATGTATGTAAATGCAAATAAACAGCTAACTACACTGAATAAACTCATATATAATTAAGTGTGTCTCTAGTCACGGAACTACGACACGTAGACCGGACAAATCCTGATAATTTATACAACTCAAGCTAAAAGCATAACCAACATCAATGTGGCATGGACAATCCCCATTCTCACCAAATAAGGCAACAAAGCCCAACAAATTCTTAACTCAAATAATAATATCATGACAATGAAACATAAATTCGCATCCAAGCAAATCAGCATAAACAGGCAATAAACAGTCAACTAAGCTCCGGCCTCTTGCCGCCCGAGGCATCAGCCCCCGAGGTACCTGAACCTGAAAATGTGCCCCAAACGTGGGGTGAGATCTCTACAAAGAAATTGCAGTAAGACAAGGGATCCTCAAAGATCTCTCCACCCCAAGCTCACTTACATGTGCAATACAAGTTCAAAAGCAGTAATATAATATAAGTACCAAAATCAGTGCAATGCAGCAGATAATCTTGTCATGTGTGTCAAAATATCCTACTGGCCAGAGAAAATGCAAGAATTACCGTCTAGGTGGAACAACATATAAATATCATAAGGCACTTGCAGTTAGCATCTCAAAAGCATTTCAAATATCAATACATGAAAACACATCATGAATATAAACCATCTCTCTATGAGGTATGGTGGAACCAACAATGGCAAAACCGAGGACACGACATTTTACCTCGTAAGCTAACTATCTAACTCAAGAGTCCAACCAAGTCCAAGGTCCACAAACAACACTCTCATAGTCTGTTATTACCAACAATCATATGAATATTCATATTCTAATAGTTCAAAACATAATGACAAAGTTATCCTTTTACGTTTCATGCCATTAGGCTTCTTCCAAAGCCATAAGCCCTTAATCCCATTGATTCTGACTTAGATTAATTATTACAGAGGTTCAACTAACCAATCTAGGATCCATAAACCTCAAATACATTCCTGTATGAACAGAACAGTCACTGTCTCAAAATCTCCAGAATATCCGGATATTTGTCGGAGCCATATCCGGATACCCATATCCGGATATCATATCTGGATATTTCGCGATAGAATGCAGTTCTGCATTTTCGTGAAGATATCCAACCAAGGTTCCATTTTTAACACTTAAATACGTTAAAGCATGCATTTTTAGACACCTTAAGGTCAGTGATCATGTTGGTTACCTATTCAACTCATTTTACATGCCAAGGCTCTTCTTTTAATAAGGAACATGATCAAAGGTAGTGGTGCTTACCCAAAGGCTTCAAAACAGAACCACAAGTGCTCTTGGAGCTCTCAAGTCAGCTCCAAAGGTTCTTGCATACAAGGGACCACGAAAATGACAACAAGATGGGTCCTTTCTTCACCAAGTTCACTTCCTGGAGCATCAACAACTCATGAGATGGTTCCTACTCCACACAACTCAGAGACAACACCCTAAACCTCCCCAAACAGTACCCACAACTCAGCAAAAGCTGACCATCAACCTCACAATACACTCTATTAAGTGTTTACAATGATTAAGAGGGAAGAATCAAGGAGAAAGGTGATCACTTGGTGGTTTTCATGAGAGGAGAAGGTGGTGGCAAGTGAGGGAGCTTAAAATCAGAAATGGAGGCACGTAGCATGTGAGGGAATGACCTAAAAATTTGTGCCACTTAGTATTTATAGGTGGATTACGTTTAATCACACTGTATTAGCACTAATAGCTACGCTTAACATTTTAATATCAAACTTGGGATTCTGAACCTAGCCATTTTTGTAAGATTTATCATATTTTTATTTTATTTTTCGCAACACTTTGCCGGTACGCACTTTTACGTAGCCGGTATCAGTTCTAATGCCAGTTCTCATTATTTTGACTTGAAACTTGACATACTAGACATATATATTATTCTAGTGATATATACATACTTTTCATAATTTTCTGGGATACTTCATCGGTACGCATTTATACTGTGAGGCATAACCGGTATATGCACTTTTTATCGGAAAAGCGACGTTCAACATTAATACTCACTATAATTAGTTAAGCTTTCTCATAATTATTAGGGTCAATTATGGAATTATTTCATAATTTTCACATTTAATTAATTTAAATTCCTAAATTAACGGTGCAGGTTCTTACAATATGAATAAGAAATTATTAAGAAAATGTATGAAAATTCATGATATTAGAAGAGATATAAGTCGATTTATAAAAGATATAAGTATGGATCTTGGAATTATAATATTAATGTTTATGAGTATGTATGGTATTTCCTTTACATATTAAGTAAATGAATTTGTGTGATATGTTTGTGTGAGAATTAAGATTATGAAATTAAGCATGAAATTTAGAAAAAAAGCTAATTATATGTGTAGATGAGCTTCGGCCATATACGGTTAAAATGTATAATATGTTTTGTTTTAATGGGAATGAATAATTAGTAACAAATGCTAAGTGCGATTGAATATGATACAAGTATGCTTCGAGTGTGATAATTAATATTTCATCTTCTTGATGAATTTATTGGTTATATGTTCGATTGTTTAAGAATTATGTAGACTATGAACATATGACATGGTTGTCTATGTTTATGAAAAATAATTGGATTTTTTAAGCATTATGTAAGGTAAAAATACTTATAAAAGTTAGTGGTTTAGCTAATTAGTTTAAGGGTCTATTACGACTTGTATTTTAAAAGGAAGGTATGTATGTCATCTATTGTATTAATAAAGAATTGTTGGAATCACTACGTTAATGAACATTTATAACCAAAAGAATGTTGATTACTCAAAATAATATAATAAACTGTCATTAACAGTACGTTAATTATGGTACCAGTGAAAAGCAAGAGGTGTGAATCCCAGAGATTTGAACCCTGTGAGACGGACTAGACGTGGATAGCTAAATTCATAGACTTCGTGAAAAACCAGTTGTAGAAACAGAAAGCATTCAGGTAAGCTTTCAGTTTAGGAGTTTTCTCCGTCTTTTGCTGTTCCGCCATTATCAGTGGCGATTATGGTTTCCGTAAGGATATAACTGTTGTTAACATTGATACTTTGCATAGTTGCATTCATATAGTGCATGCATATGATGTTATTTATGATATGTTACAATATATTATGATAAGTTAATCTGATATGATCTTCAATGGGATACAATCCTGGAAGTATAAGTTATGTTTTACGAACAGAGGAAACGTGTAAGGATATGATCACGGTGCACATAAGGTATGGCCGTGGAAACTTTAGTTTTCTGATCATTATAAGTATGTTAGTAGATATGATAAGATATACAATAAGATGATATTATAAGAATAAGATGAAGACCTTATGAGTATGATATGAACAGATTTAAGATTAATAAGAAATTATGATATAAGAATAAGTAAGAATTATCAGAAAAGGAATATGATACGAAATTGTTAATATGCATTATATGGTATTATCTATGTTGGGCACTTGATATTTTTTTGCAGGAAGTGGGCTCTTGGGTGGGGACTGCTCTATAAACCCCGATTTTATTGAGATTATTTCTCACCCCGCATTATGGGGACATTTTTTAGGTAAAGAAGCCCGTGGTTGATGAGTAGATTTGATCATATATGTTATCTGCTTGTTTTGGGAGTCTGCTATGTATAAATGTTACTCTAGTTTGGTTGTATGATATTTCGATGAGGCATAGTTATCAGATAGTCTTTTTGGAGGCTATACTAGCCTATATGCAAATGTGTATATTTATGACAATAGGGTGTATTATATATATGTAGGATGACGTAGGATTGCATAGTTATGGCATAGAGCCATCTTACGAGGTGATGTATATATATAGTTATGGATTATGGTTGTATGTAGTTTTGATATGTTTTGGACTTGCTGTTTATCAGGTGTGTGTATTTTGTGGGAATGTAGTCCCTGGAAAGGTTCAATTTACAGTCGTCATGCTGTCTGTTTTTCTGTTAGGAATAATACAAGTTATTATATTCGGGCAGATATTAGTGACTGTTTATAGTTGCTAATTAATAATTAATTAATCAGAATAAAATAGGAATTAATAAGTTAGAAAGATAATTATGTAATAGACTTTTAAAAGAAAAAATTTTACGTTACTTAGTGTGTGGTAATCTATAGTGATATAAAATAAATAAAGTCTTTCGCCAATTAATTAACTAAGTTAAGTTTTATGACCATAAAGTTTGTTAACAAACTGGCTCGAGATGGGGTGTTACACTATGTTATCTATCATTTATGCCAAAAAAGTAAATTCATGGGTGGAGACCACACCATAAACCTTGGGTTTACTGAGATTTTGTATCTCACCCCGCATTTTGAGAATATATTTCAAGTACACATGCAGCAGCTGAAGAGTCCTCTAAGGGCAAGAGAGTGATACATGGGTAGATATATCAGGCTGATGAGAGTTTAGATATTTTGGATATGTATTTGGACATGTTTGTGTTGTTAGCGGGATGAATGTATATTATTTTGGCATGACGTAGGATCATGCATTTGTACAGTTGATATATGTATATGAGGTATGTAAATATAGGTTTAGAATGTGTGGTGTAAAAGTATGTACGTATGAAATATTAAGTTTGATATCAGTAATGGCATGGAGCCATATTATGGATGTCTATTTATATTTTATGTGGTTTGAACTGGTTGTCTATCAGGTGATATGTAATAGTGAGATCGAGATTCCTGAATTAGTCAAATTTACAGCTGTCATGTTGTCTATGAGATTTTATCCGGAATGGTACTAGTTATCATATTCAAATAGGTTTTAACTGTTAATTATGGTCATGGGGTAAATGGGTAATAATACTGTATAGGTATGAGACTGTACAGTTTAAGATAAAGTAAAAATTAAGTTATGTAGGTGAATTAAATGAAAGAAAAGTAAGTCTTCCACTTCAAAATTTAATTATTTTGCGCTTTAAGTACCAAATGTGAGTTAACAAACTGGCGGCCGACAAGGAATTACAAATTCAATGTATTATGTATTCCTTATTTTTGAAAGATGGTGGCTTGGAATTTTATTGTTTTGTAGACTTGGAAACTTGGATGATGTTGATAGAAAACTATCTTGTTTTAATTTTTTTATTGTCTATTAATCTATTTTAACTCTTTATGAGTTTTAAGACTTGTTTTAGTTTGAAAACTTGAATCTTTCAGTGGTTTGTAACTTTGAATGACTTTATTTTGATATAGTTAGTGATTTGTATGACTGAAATTTTAGGCTTTTCGAAAAATCAAAAATCGATCCAATCCAGATCGAATAAAATTAGATTGGATTTAAAAAAAATTCAAATCGAATGAATGATTAAATGATCAAAGCAAAATTGCGTCACTAACGTGGACCGCATCACAATAGAATGCGGATCCATTATTCGGGTTCTGGACATTAGTGGTTTACTCCATCAAAACCGGGCCCGCCGATGGTGGTAGAGGTGGATGTGGATGCTACGGTTGTTGATAACTGTTGCTTCTCGTTTTCACTATAGGTGGTCGTGGGGGTAGGAGTTTATCGTTCTCCATAGACGGCGTCAATGTTCTATCCTATGGACAATGATGTCTAGTCCAAGACTAGTATATTTATGTTGGATCTAGATGCTCTCTCAAGTATCTATGAATTAGATGCCTTTTAGTATAGCAGATCATTGTGCACCAGGAATAACGACGTTAGCCAAAGGGATGATGTGTGTGCATAGTGATAGCATAACAATAGAGAGAGAAAAAGTCCCCATACCTATAGATTTTACCTCTTAGTTATAAAATTTACATATGTGTAATGGAATTCTGGACCATTTGAGGCTCTTCCGGGGGTTCATATCCAGGTTTGTAGCTATCACCTTAGGATTAACATTCTTGATTGATGATTTTTTTTATTTGTCTTAGTTTTCATTTTCCATTGCTTTTTCTTACACCTTCTAAAATATAGGCCTCTTAGGTAGGTCCATAAGAATTATTATATTTTTTTTTACTACTGGGACGCTTGTGATATGTGTGATATTGGTGTGTTTTTTATCTATTTATTTATTTATTTACCTCTCGTTCACGTGAATAATATGCTATTGTTCTGTACCGTTAGTTCACAACGTGCTTAATCTTAGTGGACGATGAGACTCCAACTCATAATGTTAATTTTGGGCCATATGATTTAGAGAGTCGTCTTCAGAATGTCGTACAAGTGTGCTTTCCTTCCCTTTTTATTTATTTATTTAAAACTAAATACTCTTTTTGGTCCTCAGCAAATTTTACGATGCCTGTTTTAGTTCCTAGCAAATAAAAAAGTTCATCGTGGTCCCTAAAATATTCAAAATGGATCCATTTTAGTCCTTTTGAGGACTAATATGAGTGTTTTTTGAATTTGTGAGGGACTGTGATTTCAACTAAATGGGTCCATTTTGAATTTCTTAGGGACCACAATGGACCTTTTTATTTGCTAGGGACTAAAGCAGGTATCGTGAAATTTGCTGAGGACCAAAAAAAGTATTTACTTTTTATTTAATACAAATTTATTTCTTCCAATTTTCGATTTTAAACTATATATTTTGATCCCTAAATATACCATTGGAACCCTTTATACATATCCCTCAGCCGAAAGACAATGATTAATCCCCTCGAGGCATAGAGATCACACGATCATGGGTACAACCTCTCCCAACAAAGACTTTTCTATACACACGGCCAAGAATCGAACCCTTGTCAGTATACTTAAATGATCCAGCTATCTACCACTTGTGTCGGGCTTTATTGGTTATAACAGAGACATTGATTAGGGAAAAAATGGCTTATTACTCATCAATTTATAATATGGATTTATTATTTCTCATATTATAATAGATAAATTTATTTCATACACATAAAAATATGTGAGACCTATGGTTTTTCTTTCTCTCTTTTCTCCTTATATAAACCTGCACCGTATGGATCTTACATATTTTTCATTAAAAATATAATGGAGCTTGTTGGTGCACACAGTGGCGGATCCAGGAAATTAATGAAGGGTGAGCACTTAATATATAAGTTCAAGTACATATAGATCTGGGTCTGGTCTGGAACGTGACTTGTGAGTAGCTGCCGGCTGTCTGGGTCTGATTTAGATCTAGATATGGACGAATTGCGACTCAACTGGACTGACGATGGAGGAAGAAGCAAATGTTCGAGGAGGTTTGAGAGGAGATGAATCAGTATGTAGATGCAAACGATGGGTATGAAATAGAGTTATTTGCTGTTAGGTTTAGATAATGAAAGTGAAGGAGAGAAAAAAAAACTCACAGGGAAATAAAATAGGAGGGGAATTAAAGGGGTAGAATACGAGGGGTATGGAATAGAGTTACTACCAATGTTATTATCAATCAATTTCACCGTTCATAATCATACAAAAGGTGAAAAAAATATAAAGTATTAAATATGGAGAATCATAACCATTCAAAGATAGAAATAAATATAACCGTTGGATCAACATCATCGATATAACGGTGAAGCTGGTTGGTAGTAACCCTAATTGATTGTTACAATATCCTACCCTTCAATTAAATTGGGAAAATTTGAATTTTAGGAGAAAAATATTTTTATATTTTTGCATCATATTTTAAGGGTGGGCACTTGTCCCCCTTCTAATGCAAGTAGATCCGCCTTTGGGTGCACAAATGGAAGGGAAATTTTTAATACTACGGGTGTACCAGTACACCCATTTACTAAAATGGATATTTTTATTTCTTCATTTTAATCCTTATTTTATTTTATTTTTTATATTTTCGTCCATGTCTCAAATTTTTTTCTTATTTAGGTACACCCTTTGTACTGAAAATTTTCTCACAAATGGCGAGCTCAATTGGAGGTTCTACGATACATATCGACAAGAGCGTTTCTTCTTATAAGGTACTGAGCCTCGAGCTCTTTGTTGAAGAGCTTCAGCCTCGAGCAACCTATCATTGGTTGGCCACTAGCTAGAAGCATTGCAGGCATACGATACAAACGATGATATTGAAGGAAACAGGTGCAATACAAGAGGAACTGAAAAAAGGTGATAAAAATATGTGTGGTACAAGAATTGAAGGAAAAAGTTAAAGGGAAAAGTGTGTATTTTTCAAAGGACACACACTTACAATTTTATAAAAGAGATAAACAAATAAATTATGGGAGAAAAAAAAGTGAAAGAAAAAATTTGTAATTTAAAATTTAAAAAAATACACTACATTCATTTAAAATGACCATCCTTTTAAACGATAGACATTTTCCTCCAAAGTTTCAATAGATTGCTGGAGTGCACATGAAAAATACGAAACAAAAGAATGGTGAAGTAAAGGAGTCTTCGGAAATGATGAGGGAATTATTTTCGTAAAAATCACGTGTGTGATAAAAGACAAAATTTAAGAATAGTGACTTTATATGTGACAATAAATAATAAAAATTAACAATTTAATTTTTTTTGAATGAGAATAAATTTAAAAAATCATTAAAAGTAAAAATAAAATAAAAAAATAAGTGTGCTATTAGAGGTTGAATAACCCCACTCACAATTCACAACAGTAAAATGTCAAACTATTATGGATGACTTTTTTTATTTGTTTTTAACGTTTTGATTGAAAAATAATTTACATTTAAAATAAGTTAATTTAATTAGGAACACAATATTTCATGCTTTTAAGCTTTGTTGCATTGACATTGACATGAGACACGACACGATACGACACTTTGACACGTTAATTATAAAAAATGTTAGATTTCGACACGTTATTGCTTTGAGTTACAACTTCTTGTTTTTTTGAACACCATGAAAAAACTCCTGATCCAAAACTGAAACAATAACCAGTTGTGCTTCTCATGTCATCAATTGAGCCTCCCCAATCACTATCAGAATATCCAAGAAGCTTAAAATTCTGAAAGTGATAATACTTAACACTACAACCTATAGTGCCCTTAATATATCTCACAATCCTTTTGGCGGCTTGAAAATGCACTTCACTAGCACAATGCATGAACCTTGAAAGTATACTTACTGCAAATACAATGTCAGGCCTGGTTGCAGTAAGGTACATTAAGCAACCAATTAGACTTTTGTAATGTTGTTCATCAACTTTATCAGCTCCATCATCCTTGCTAAATTTCTCCTTGTGGTCCATTGAAGTAGAAGTGCTTTTGCAGTCCTCCATATGAATTTTTTTTAGTATTTCCCTTGCATACTTCTTTTGGCTTATAAAGACTCCATCATGATCTTGCTTCACCTCTATTCCTAAGAAAAAAGTCATCAAGCCAATGTCTGTCATTTCAAACACTTGAAGCATTTCAGCTTTAAACTCCTTTATTAGTTTTTCATCATTTCCTGTTACAAGCATATCGTCAACATAGATTGAAACTGTAATTAAATTAGCATCTGACAGCTTCACATATAATGTTGCATCGTTTGAACTTTTGATGAATCCAAGATTTTAAAGATGATCATCTATTCTGCTGTACTAGGCCCTAGGGGCCTGTTTAAGACCATACAAAGCCTTTTTTAGCTTGTAGACCTTATCCTCCTGTCCCTTGACTAGAAATCCCTCTGGTTGCTCCACAAATATCTCCTCCTGCAAATAACCATTTAAGAAGGCGGACTTTACATCTAAATGGTAAACTTTCCATCCCTTATGTGCAGTCAAGGCAAGCAACATTCTGATTGTATCAAGGCGTACAACTGGAGCAAATGTTTTTGAAAAATCTACTCCAAACATCTGAGCATATCCCTTCACCACCAACATAGCCTTGTATTTATTTATAGAACCATCTGCATTAAGTTTGGGTCTATAAACCCATTTGACACCTATAGGCTTCTTGTGTTGAGGTCTGTCCACTAACTCCCACGTGTCATTTTTCTCGATCATCTTTAGCTCTTCCTTCGT
Organism: Gastrolobium bilobum; assembly: GCF_033153095.1. Lineage (NCBI taxonomy): Eukaryota > Viridiplantae > Streptophyta > Magnoliopsida > Fabales > Fabaceae > Gastrolobium > Gastrolobium bilobum. The sequence goes on along the minus strand of NW_026895803.1, from coordinate 100,838 downwards.
AGCATCTATCCACTTGTCATCCTTCCCTGCTTCTTTGAAATCTGCAGGTTCTAGAACAGCTACATTACTCCTTTCATAAATTTCAGATAGCGGTCTTGTACCTCTGACTGGAAGGTCATCTATATCATCATCAAAGTATTGTGGAATTTTTGGCAACTCATTTATTGTCTCCTCCCATTTCCATTGTTTGTCTTCCATGAATTTGACATCTCTACTTACAAGAATTTTTCCATTTTGTGGTTGGAAAATTCTATAAGCTTTGGAAGTACTGTTGTATCCAATGAAAACTCCAGGTTATGCCTTTTTATCAAGTTTGTCTCTTTTAACCTGTGGAACAAAAGAAAAACAAACAACCAAATTTTTTTAAATTTTGTAAAGCTTGTAGCCAAACCAGGCTTCAAATGGAGTTTTTTTCTGCAGAACTCTTGTAGAGAGTCTATTTAGCAAGAAGATTGCAGTGTTTACATCCTCTGGCCATAATTTTTTTGGCAGCTCCTTTTCATGTAGCATGCACCTTGTCATCTCCATAATGCTTCTATTCTTTCTCTCATTTACACCGTTCTGTTGTGGGGTATAAGGTGTTGTAAGTTGGTGCTCAATTCCAGACTCTTCACAAAATTTGTCAAAAACATCATTTGTATATTCTTTCCCATTATCTGACCTTATTGTCTTCAATTTGCAATTACTTTGATTTTTCACCAATGCTTTATATTTCCAGAAAATGTTAGCAACCTCAGCTTTGGACTTAAAGAAATAAATCCAACAAAATCTAGTACAGTCATCAATAAATATAATATAATATCTATTACCATTTAAAGATGATGTTCTTTGAGGTCCTCCAACATCTGTATGTACCAGCTGCAGTTTTTGTGTTGCTCTCCATGCTGTTTGAGAAAATGATTTTCTGACTTGCTTGCCATATTGACAAGCCTCACAATCCTCCATCTTGTCTTCAATAAATGACACACCTTTCACCAAGGCATGTTTCTGCATGTATAGAAGTCCAGCAAGATGGAAATGTCCAAGCCTCTTGTGCCATAATTTAGTGTTGCTGATAGTACTTGAAAAAGTTAATTGCTCCTCTTCCATCATATTAAGAGCATAGCTTTTAGCTTTCATTTTCACCTTAAATATATCTCTTCCTTTTGTATCTTTTGATCAAGCACCATTTGTCTTCAAATATGACTTTAAAGCCTTTTTCAACAAGCTGCGCAACACTAAGCAAATTTTGATCTATGTCAGGCACATATAAGACATCAGAAACATGTTTCAAACCTGTTAAGCTTTCTATTGCAATTGTCCATTTTCCCTTGACTGAAATGAAATCACCATTTCCAATTTTTACTTTGGAAACAATGGTGTTGTCAAGCTCAATAAACAACTTTTTATCATTGGTCATATGGTTTGTGCATCCGCTGTCTATTAACCATGAATCACTGGAACTGTTGCTTGTAGCAAAGCATGTTGCTTCCAGTTTTGACTTGCAGATCCGCTCTACATGTCCCATATTGCCACATTTTCTACACACGACATCTGGCCTCCACCAACATTTTCTTTGAGGGTGATTTGTTTTTTTGTAGTGTAGACAAGGAGGGAAAGTCTCGTATTGCTGCTTGTTGGATCCTTAACCCCTCTCACTTTTCCATTTATTGTTATTCTTATCTTTGCCTCCTCCTGAATTTTTTGTTTTTATATGAAAAGCACCTCGTACCTCCTCTTCTTGTCTCATTTTTCTTCTCTGTTCCTGTGCCTACAAAGCATTTAATAGTTCTGCCAAGGAAATACTTGACATATCCTTTGAGTTCTCCAGAGATGCAATTGTGGCTTCAAACTTTTTAGGAATTGTAACTAAATTTTTTTGAACAATTCTAGAATCTGAAAAATCAGTACCAAGAAGTCTTACATTGTTGACTATACCAAGAAGCCTGTTGGAGTATTCCTGAATTATTTCTGATTCCTTCATCCTTTGCATCTCAAATTCTCGGATCAGATTCAAAACTTGCATCCCTTTAACCTTCTCATTTTCGTCGTACTCCTGCTTCAAAAAATCCCAAATCTCGTGGGCTGTTTTCAATGTCATTATTCTGGTGAGAATAGTGGATGATACAGCAGCAAATAAGGTCGCTCTTGCTTTTGATTTTCTCTGCTTCCTCTCTTTGTGGTTTCTGATTTGAGCCATAGTAGGATTATCAGGCAGGGTTAGAATTTCGTATTCTTGTTCAACAGCTTCCCAAAGGTCACTTGCATCAAGATAGGCTTCCATTCTAATAGCCCAGAGGTGATAATTTTGACCATCAAATCTGGAAGCACAATTGGAATGGATGAACCTTCTAAATTCATTCTGAAAAGGTTTTGTGTGTGTTTGGGTTTGTGTTTAGGAATTGTGGTTGGGCTTATCACTCAGTCTCACAGATCCTTCTGAATAAAGCTCTTTGATACCATTTTGTTGTTTTAAGAAAAGTAAGAAGAAGAGGAAAATAGGGTTGAAAGTGTTGTGCAGAGAATACAATTAACTTTTATTGAATAACTCTTTAAATAGAGTTAAAATCTAACTAAACAAATCAGATATGTCCTTATTTATAGGCATGACTAATAACATCCTAATCTTAAAAAACAGAATCAGCAACATATCAGATTTCAAATACTAAAACAGAAATAACAAACTCTTAAAGTCTAGATTAAACATCCCACTTTGCAGCTTTTGTAGGCATACTTTCAACAGGCATAACCCCGAAAAGAAAACTATGTCTGTTTCAGCCACTTCAATACCAGTTCCTCTAACTAGTAGTGCTTCCGTTAGGGGTGCTAAACGAGCCAGGGCCTTACAGGGGCCTTTGGCTCGGCTCGTGAAGGCCTGAACTTACATGTCTAAAATTGATTGTTGGACCCAGGCTTGGACTTGTATAAAAGCTCGTTTAATAAAAAGGTCTTAGGCTCCAATTCAAAAGCTCGACCTTAGAGCCTCTCAGACTTGCCTAATATATTATTTTTTTATTTATTTTTTTATTTTTTATACTACTTGTGATAGCCCTCTCTCTCTTCTCAATTCATTTCATCCCATTTTATTAATTAAATAGACTTTTTAAATGATTTTGTTTTATATTATGCTATTTGGATATACATTAAATTTATGAATATTTATGGAATTACTAGTGCTGTTGATTGTATATTTTGTTTGGATAAATTTTTGTTGTCTTATTTTTTTTAAACAGGATAAACAAGGCTTTTATTTTTTGTAAATGAGTCAGCCACATGCTGATATTATATTCGTGACAGGTAACAGGCTAAGGCCAGTCTGACACATTTGAACACAGGTTCGGCCCGTTAAGACCAAAACTCGGCTCGGCTCGGCTCGTTAACACCTTCCGCCGACTACTCTCGACGTTCTGCAAATTATCATCCCAATGTTTGGGGAGATCATTTTATTCAATATGGTTTGGAGCCTACGGTAATATGAATTTGTTCTTACTAAGCTTTATATATTCAATATGCATATTTATAAAATATATATATATATATATATATATATATATATATATATATATATATATATATATTATTCAATGGTGAAGGATTTCTTTACAAACTTTTTTTACAAGTTTTTTCAAATTACACCATTACTCCCGGAAGTACATAGTGTAACCTAGTGTACTTCCGGGAATACATAGGGTGTGCATGATAACCATTCTATTCCCTAATACTGTTTCTGAAAAGAAACAATTCTTTTCTATTTTTGTGCCTTGTAACAGTTTCTAAGAATGAGAATTGTGTTTTGATAACAACAACAAATAATATAATAAAAAATAATTTCTATTGAAAAAAAAAATTCGGATCATCACTTTCCTTTTCATATGGTGTGGTTGTGGTGGTGGTGGCGACGGCGGCACGATAGTGATGATAATAGTGATGGTAGTTGTGACGGTAGTGGCTACAACGATGGAGGTGGTAATGGTTGCGGCGACGGTGATAATGGTGGTAGTGGAGGTGACGGCAGTGCTGCGACAATGGTGGTTGGTGGCATTGGTGGCGGCGACAATGGTAGCGGTGGCATGGTGGTGGTGGTTGTGATTGCATCATGGTGGTGGTGGTGATGGCGACAATGGCTGTGACAGTGGCGATGGTGGTAGGTGACAGTGTTAGTGGTGATGGTAGTAGCGTGGGTGGTGAAATGGTGGCGATGGTGGTGTGGTGACAGTAGTGGCTGTGACAATGGTGGTGGTGGCGACGGCTGCGGCATCGGTGGTGATGGTAGTGGCTGCGGTAATGGTAGTGGTGGTTGGTGACAATGGTGGTGATGGTAGCGGTGGCGTCGTGGTGGTGACGACAGTGGTTGCGATGATGGTGGTGGTGGTTGATGACGGTAATGGTGATGGTGGTGGTGATGGTGATGGTGATAGTGGTGGTGGCGACGGTGGTAGTTGTGGTGGTTGTGACGTGGCACGGTGGTAGTGATGGGTGGAGGTGGCGGTGGCGGTGGCATCGTGGTGTTGGGGGATGATGACGACGGCACTAGTGGTATGATAGCGGCAGCAACGATGGTGGAGGTGGTTGTGTCGGGATGATGGTGTAGAACCAATGCACTCTACGAAAAGAACATAAAGGTTCAACGATTTTGATGATAACAAACAAGCATGGAAAGAAAGCTTCAAGGTGCAACCATCAAAAAGAAGTCTAAACAAGATCAAGACTCAAGCTTCAAGAGAAGTCTCTAAGTCCAAACTCAGAGTAATATATTATAAGACTTAGGATTATTTGTAAATTGATTCCTTACAAGAACGAAGCTCAATTTTTTTTTTAAATACATGCATTAAATCATCAATTGACATTCAAATACATTCCTAGCATGAAAATACATTTTCCAATGTTCTTAAAATGTTTAAACAATATTTGAAACTAATGTGAATCAAGAGAAAACTATTTTAGGGCGAAATCCAACTTGTCAACAGGTTGGTAATCGATTACCTAACAATGGTAATCGATTACCCTTCATGGTAATCGATTACCCACTCAATGGTAATCGATTACCTACTGTACAGAAGACAAAAATAATGGCTATAAAACGGCTAGTTTGCGAAAATGGGTAGGAAAAAGGCCCTGGGGGCCCTCTATAAATAGAGACTATTGTTCCCATTGATGGGACACACTTCTTGATCATTATTACTCATTAATTCTCATCCTATTTGCATCATTCTTGTCTTCTTGATCATAAACTCTATTTGAGCTTTATTCTTGTGAGAGTGTCATGTACCATTGTTCTTCAACTTGTGTTATTTGTACTTTGAGAGTACTTAGTCATTATTAAACACCTTCCTTTGATTACTTGAGTAACTAGGGGAGTGAACCCTATACACTTGAAAAGTCACCAAATTTCTAAGAAAATTTGAAGTGAAAAAGTGTAAGGCATCAAGAGCCCGAAGTCTTGAAAGGTTATAGTGGTTTGTCAAGAACCCTCAAGCTTGATAGTTAGTGAAAAGAATTGATCGAGCGGCTTCAGTCTGGACGTAGGTCACAGTGGTGACCGAACCAGGATACATCTAGTTTGCAATTTTTCTATCCTTAATCTCTTTATTTAAGTATTAAAATTGCATTTTAGATTGTCTTTATATATTCGCTTGCTTACTTTGTTGATCACTACACTTAGATTTTTCCTTATTAAATCACTTCATTGAAAAAATAGTCTTTAAAATATAAAAGGAAGTACTTTACGAAAAGATTTTGTAAAACTCAATTCACCCCCCCCCTTTTGAGTATTAAAGCCACTTATCCAACAGATGGTGGTGGTGGTGATAATGGTAGAGGCGAATAATGATTGCGAGAGATGAATGTTTCTTATTTTGTGTTCGGAAACAAAAAAAACAGAAATTTTCTGATTTTTTTTTTTTTCAGCACAAAAATCAAACCGATTCATCCCGGAAACAAAAAATAAATCGATTTTACTAAACGAGTTTTCTATCCATTTCTGTTCCCAAGAACATAAATTAAAAAAAAAATTAATTCTGGGAAGGTTGTCATGCACAACCATAGTGTAGTTCGTAAGAATTTGTAAATAAAAAATTTATAAATATAACCTTCCCGATATTCAATATGCACAGACATAATTCGATCATACTCGTGATCTAACGGTCATAATCATATTTTGTATTTTTATTTTTTTGTATAAACTCATATTTTGTATTTTGTATTTTGTACGTGTCAAGTGTCTCTAGAAGAACTTTAACTTTGTGATCAATTTTACGATTCTCTCCATCATTTTATAAAAATTTACTGTCATTACTAACAGAACAAAAGTTTAATGTGTAGGAAGTGGATGAAAAAATGGAGAAGCAAATTATAATACTAAAAGAAAAAGTAAGACAGAAGCTAGTCCCAGGGAATAAGAAGGCCTTAAGGCCCTTGAGGGAAGCTACCTTGATTGATTCAATCCAACGTTTGAGATTACACTATCATTTTGAACATGAGATTGGTGAAGTGTTGCAACGTATTCACAATAGTTATGTTGAAAATGGTCTAATAGCTCTCAATGAAGACCTCTGTTCTCTTGCCCTTGTCTTTAGGTTACAGAGGCAACACGGATACCACATTTCACCTGGTAGGCCCCACCTTATCTACTTCTATTACATTTTAATTGTAAAAGTTTTTGGAAAAATATAATACAAGATTAAGAAAACATGAGAACTCAAGCAAATAAGAAAATGGATTAACAATGCAAATACAACAAAAAATTATGTATCTTATAAATACAAAAAAAGTTATGTATCTTATGGTGGGATATTAAATTTCAGATGTTTTTAAGAAGTTCAAGAATGAGGAAGGCAAATTCAATGAAACTATTACTGCTGATGTTGAGGGAATGCTAAGTTTATACGAAGCTGCACATGTCAGCATTCATGGAGAAGACATATTGGATGAAGCGCTTGCTTTCACTACCTCACATCTTGAGTTCATGACCACACATTTGAGTCCTTCTCTTGCTGCTAAAGTCAATCATGCCTTAAAACGACCACTCCGCAAGAACCTACCAAGGCTAGTCGCAAGGCATTATATTTCTACTTATGAGGAAGATCCTTCACATGATGAAACTTTGTTCCTCTTTGCCAAATTAGATTTTAATATCCTCCAAAAGACACACCAGAAGGAACTTGGCAATATCTCAATGTAAGTTCTTCAACCACAACACATTAATAAATAAATAGAAAGCATCCGTTGTTTCAACATGCAAGTGACTCATGCATTGGTCAATGAATTAGGTGGTGGAAAGATTTGGATTTTGCAACAAAACTGCCTTTTGCACGCAATAGGATTGTGGAACCTTACTTTTGGATATTGGGAGTGTTTTTTGATTCCCAATACTCTATCGGTAGAAGGCTAATGACAAAGGTGATATCTATGACATTAATAATGGATGATATATATGATGTCTATGGTACATTTGAAGAGCTACAACTTTTCACTGAAGCAATAGAAAGGTTTGGGGTTTTAAATTAACTACGAAATGATCACTTTTATTTCCTAACTGAATTATTTTCTTGGGTGAAACCTGTTAACATTTTGATTACCTTTTCACAATTAATGGACATTTTAGGTGGGATATCAGCTGCAGGGATTTTGTGCCAGAGTACATGAAATTTTACTACCAAGCACTCTTGGATGTTTATAAAGAAATTGAACAAGAGATGGCCAAGGAAGGAAGAGCATTCTGTGTAATCTATGCAAAAAATGAAGTAAAATTCTGATTCTATTTGCCTTTTTCGAAGTTGTAATAACTTAAATTTAATCTTGTAAATTATTGTGGTGTCCATACCAGATGAAAAGATTGGCCCGAGCCTACTTTGCTGAGGCTAAATGGTTCAATCACAATTATACTCCGTCAATGGAAGAGTATATGGATGTTGCACTAGTAAGTTCTGCTTACCGTATGCTCACAGCAACAACCTTCATAGGGATGGGAGATATTGCTACAGAAAAGGCCTTCCAATGGTTAACCAATGACCCTAAAATTGTTAATTCTTCAAAAATTATTTGCAGACTCATGGATGATATTGTTTCCAACGAGGTAATTAATTCCAAGATTTAATTTCCTTCATATTCTAAACAACATGAAGGAAATCAATGAACATGAGTGCTACATGAACATGAAGCAACATGGTGTCACAAAACAAGATGCCATTGACGAATTATATAGACGAGTGACGAGTGCTTGGAAGGATATCAATGAGGAATTGCTTGACCCTACAGAAATGCCAAAGCCTCTTCTAATGGTAGTTCTCAACCTGTCACGTGTAATTTATGTGCTTTACAAAGAAGGAGATGGTTACACTCACTCTAAAGAATCAACAAAGAAAGAAATTGCAGATATCCTCTTGAAGCCATTGCCAGTATGAGATAAGGGCTTTGCTTCTTCAACTGTATTATAAACAGTTATTGCAGTATATGTGATATTGGGTGTATTGGTATCAGGGCAGCTAGAATTTTCTACCAAAAAAGAGAAATGAAAGAATGGCGAGTTTGTAAAATGATAATAAACAATGTTTTATATAATGAAGATTAATCTTTCTCCTAAAGATGCCTTGTACGGACTTAATAGCACCATAACTGAAGTAAAAGAACAACTCATTAATTCTAAGTTTCTAGCCCCAAAAACAAAAAGTGAAAAGTGTAAACAACCTTGGGATGCACCACCCCAAAAGCTAGCTCAAAGGGTGGGAGTGCCCAAGGTCTTATAAACTTCACATTAATTGCACATACAACCAATGTGAGACTATATATCTCAACACGCCCCCTTACACAAGAGCCCATTGGGCTTGAAGAGTGGACAATGCAACAGGCTCAGCCTACCTGTGCTAAGAAACGCCACAAGAGAAAGTGGGGGGCGGCGAGGCTCTGATACCATGTAAAGAACCTTGGGATGCATCACCCCAAAAACTAGCTCAAAGGGTGGGAGTGTCCAAGGTCTTATAAACTTCACATTAATTGCACATACAACCAATGTGAGACTATATATCTCAACATGTTAAGAGTGTTAGTGTTAATAGTGTAGAAGTCCCGCATTGAGTGTGTCTCTTTGTATTCTTCAATTGGTTTGCTATATAATAGCACCAATGTTGTGTAGTTTAATACAACAAGGATTACTATCATTTCCTCTTGTATCTATGATATTTAACATGGTATCAGAGCGTTCGAAATCTCACCGCCTCCCACTTTCTTTGTAGTGGAATTTCCACATGTAGGTGGGCTTGTATATTGTCCACCCTTCAAGTCCAGTGGGTTCTCGTGTGAGGGAGTCCAGTGGGCTCTCGTGTGAGGGGGCGTGTTGAGAAATATAGTCCCACATTGGTTGTATGGGAAACTAATGTGAAGTTTATAAGGCCTTGGGCACTCCCACCCTTTGAGCTAGCTTTTGGGGTGGTGACCTCAAGGTTCTTAACATGGTATCTAGAGCCTAACAAGAGGAATCTTAATCCGTTTAACTTAGTTCTATTTTCCATAATTTCAATATGGTTATAAAGAGATATCAGCCTCCTTGAGGGATTCCCGTTGCTATTTCTTTTTCGGGTTTTTCTTAGTATGCTTTGTGACTGCAGCTTAGACTGATCTGTCACATCAGAAAAGAATGATCCTTGGGAAGTTTTTGGGTTGACCACCGTTGTCGTTGACCGACCACCGTTGACCGCGTCGTCCACCGTTGACCGCCGTCTCCGGTGACTTTTCCGATTCTGCGAAGCTTTGTTTTTCTTTAATCTTCTTTCTTCCCAAGATGGAGTATTTATACTATTCATCATCCATCTTGAGGGGGAGCACTGTCCAAGTTGCTGATGTTGTCTCTGCTGATGTTAATTCTGACACCGAAGTTCCTCTTGAGGGGGAGCACTGTCCATGTTGCTGATGGTCATTCCAGCACAATTGTCTTTGCCGATGATAATTCCGGCACTGTTTAGAAGTTCCTCTTAAGGGGGAGCACGTTCCATGTTGCTGATGGTCATTCCAGCACAATTGTCTTTGCCGATGATAATTCCGGCACTGTTTAGAAGTTCCTTTTGAGGGGGAGCACTGTCCATGTTGCTGATGGTCATTCCAGCATAATTGTCTTTGCCGATGATAATTCCGGCACTGTTTAGAAGTTCCTCTTGAGGGGGATCACCGTCCATGTTGCTGATGGTCATTCCAGTACAATTGTCTTTGCCGATGTTCATTCCGGCATCTTCCATGTTGATGTTCATTTCGACGCCATTTTTAGCACATTTTTGATTTTTGGTTTCTCATTTAGGAGATTTATTTTGATGTTATGTTACTTGGTCTTTCTTGTAATAAGCTTGTAGCATAGTCAAGGAGAAACCACGGCTGCTCACCAACTGTTAAATGAAATGTCTGAGAGGGATCTTGATGCTGATGTCCTGGTCAGCTCAGTTGTCTTTGCCGATGATAATTTTGACACCACCCATGCTCTGATGTCCATTCCAGCACTGTCTCTTTATCAGCTCTTCAGACTGATGGTCATTCCAGTTGATTTGTTGTACTTAGTCATTTCATTTCGTTGATGTAGCATTGTTGTTTTTGGTTCTTAATGGGTGTATTATTTATGTATCAAGCTTGTAGCATATGATCTATATGCTACAGCTTGAGGGGGAGTGTTAAGAGTGTTAGTGTTAATAGTGTAGAAGTCCCACATTGAGTGTGTCTCTTTGTATTCTTCAATTGGTTTGCTATATAATAGCATCAATGTTGTGTTGTTTAATACAACAAGGATTACTATCATTTCCTCTTGTATCTATGATATTTAACAAAAAGAAAAGGAAAATTTGATCTCGAATTCGAGTTTTAGGTATGCAAAACTTTGTCATTCTTGTGATCTTCCTGTAATTGAGTAATCAAGGAAACAACAGACAAATCTTCAAAAAGTAAAGAAAAACTTATCGTCAGACAAGTAACTCGTTAGGAATTATTTAAATTTTAGATAATCAAGCTAATTAAATCGGTTTCTATTTGCTCCCAGTATGGCTGTGTGAGCCACTAGCATCATAAATACTAGCATTCCCACTTTATAAATCTTACGGGATAGTAACCCAATTTACACATATGCAAAGAAATGAAGAATGAATTAACAGAAGAATGAATTAACAAAAGAATGAATTAACATACACTGAGATTATCATATCATTCATATATGTATTGCTTAACAACTAAATGATAAAAAAGCCCTTATTAATTATAAAATACATAAAAATACTCCTAGTTAAAAAATGACATAAAAAATAAAGATATTTAAAAACTAATAAATAAATAATATACACACATGACAAAGAATGAATTAGCAAATAAATATCTCTGATAACCAAGAATCATTCAAGGGCTTCAAGGTTCAACACAAGACCTCTTTTCATGGGGACTACAAATGACATGACAGATGACACATCAAAACACGTTTTATGTCGACTTGTGAGCTCAAACGAGTTTTGTGTGGGTTTGAGAAAATAATATGAATTATTATATTATCGTGTCGGGGGTTGATTCGCATATTTCATTCAGGTTTTCTTGTTATTTTTAAATTTGTTTAAATCAAATTATTATTTTTAGTGTGTCAATCTGTAATTGTGGAGGATAGCGTTTGGATTTAAATTTTTGACTTGTAAACGAATACGTGTTCGAGTTGAATAATTTCACATGTGTTTATCTCGTGATTTGGTTCTCCAGGATCATCCAATGATTTGGTGCTCCTCCTCACAATACTGATTTTTTTTTCCTCTTTTTACCCCTGCTATTTTTTTTCTTTTCTAATTCTATCTTTCCATTTACAGTAAGGGACCATCTAAAAAATAGTGGTCCCGGACCAAAATAAATTCTCTCCATGCTTTGATAGGCTATGAAATTTTCGTTCTGATAGGGTATGAAAATTCATTGAGGAAGTTTTGTTCTCTCTCTTCTAGTTTTTATAAATCATGGAAAAAGTGTTTATCTTTTTAAATGACACAATTTATATTCTTTCATTCTCACAAAGAGGTGGGACCTACACCTTTTTTTTGGTCAACTCCCTCTCCTTCTTTATCTATTTTTTTTCTCTCTTAAAATGACACAATTTTACATCCTTTAAAGTGACACACACTTTTCCCATAAATCATTTTACGATACTCTGTTGGTTTATATGAAAATAACACGAGGTCTGGTATTGTGCCAATTCCCAAAAATACATTTAAGGGGATATTTGATAGGGGTATGTTTTTCTCATGTTACATGAGATAACATACCCTTCCTACTCATACATCAAAAGTTGTACTAGCATTTATTTACTTTTTTACTTTTTTTTAAAAGAGTGGGTCCCATATGCTTTGTGTCTATAACATGAGATAACAAGTCTCCTACAATATGAGACTTGTATTTCCATGTTTGATATGGGTATTTGGTATAGAATTGTTAGAGAAAAAAATAAAAGCATTAAAAAAACTATCAGCTAACGCCTTAAAATTTTAAGTTGAAATGGTTCTTAACAAAACCATCACCTATCACTTTAAAGTTTTGGGTCGAAGTGATTCTTAACCAGAATGATGGGGAAGTGAGGTGAGGAATATTTAATTACCATGTTTGGTATGAGTATTGTGAAAAAATCTCAAGCAAATAATTTTCCTAGGTATTTTTCTTTTCAATTACACAAAGGTAAATAATTATCTCACTGATCCTTTGGTATTTTTTTTTTTTGCCTAGGGTTTTAGATTCTGAATATAATATGTTGAGTCAAATAATTATCTCATCAATATATATATATATATATATATATATATATATATATATATATATATATATATATATATATATTTGGTACATATCTCATCAATATTTTATCATCAACCAAACATAACATCAGTAAAATGAAGACAACTTTCCCGGCAAAATTTTGTCCAACCAAACACTTTTTCGTAACTTACCTGGGATAAAAAAATTTCTACCAAATCCTCAACCATCTTTTTTTTCAGGTAAAAAAAATATCTCTCATATTAAACGGCCCTGGCTTTGTTTTTGAATTTGAAAGGGAATAGAATGAAAGGAATTCAAGAGAGACGGAGGAAAAGGAAGCAAAGAGAAATAAAAGTTAAGAGTTAGGGAAATGATGCACTTACCACCAAAAATGTTTACCACACTTACAACTAATTTAATCACTTTGATTTTCGTCAAACTAACGGTTATAATCTATTAGAAATTAATAACATTTATTGTGTCATGTTTATTAATTAATTATAAATTCTCAATAAATTATAACCGTTAGATTGACGGAAATCAACGGTGATTAAATTGATTGTAAGAGTGGTAAACTTTTTTGGTGGTAAGTATATCCTGCCCCTAAAAGTTATTCATTTCCCTTATTTTGGAGTTAAAACCCTCCAAATTAGGGAACTTTAATTTTAAGAATAAGAAAGATTTTGGAAGGTTATGTGAAAATCCCTAAATCCTTCCAATCGTTTTTTTTTTTTAAATTCACAAACAAGGGAAGAGATTAATAAAACCATTCTTTTCATTTTCTTTTTCTTCTAAAACTATCACCCAAACAAGTCCTTAAATTCCTATATAAAGTTGTGTTTGCTCTGTTCTTGTTCGTGCACGGTGATTCACCACCTACAGCTATCGCTTCCATAAATTCTTGTCCACCAATGTTGGGGTAACTCTATTTTTTTTTTTTTTGGATACAATGTTGAAGTAACTCTCAACAACTTAGATCTAAAACCTCGTTTCGTCTCGTCCACACACGCTTAATCATAGTGGATGTGCCTGCAACTCCTAAATTTCATTTTTTAGCTCCACGAATTAAAAAATCATCTTCAAAATGTTGTACAAAGTGTGTTTTTCTTCTCTCTCTTTTTCTTGTGTGGGGGATCTCATTTTACATGAGATAAACAACTCTTCTATACACACAAAAAAGAGTTGGGTTCCACCACTCTTTTTTCTCTCTCCTCTTACCTGTGGGTCCCACTTATACTTTTATTTCTACAACATGAGATAATTTTTTTCTTACAACATAAAAAAATATATCCCAAATGGTGAACCATCAATTTTAATTAATACAGATTTTGCTCTTTCAATTATTTATTTTAAAGTACTTTTATAATAGCCCACACCACTAAATTGATTAATTATCAAATCAATCATGAGATTAATCTTAGATTAAGGGATAATTATATGATAATTACTATAAAAGTCCAATTATGCCAAACAAATCATATGGGTCCAAAAATATTATTATTTAATTTATTAAGCTGATTAATTAGAAAATATTGTGATATAAATATGATGTAATAATTAAAATATATTTGTGTGAGTAAGTTTTAAGTGGGTTAAATTAGAAGGAATAAGTAGTAAGTTAAAGTGAGAAAAACAAAGTTAAAATCCACACTTTTTGTAAGACCACTTAAATGACCAACTAGGAGAGAGAAAACATAATTTGAGCTTCATCTCCTCCTCTGGCAGCCAAAATCGCTGCCTCCTTGGCATTTAGGGATATGAACTTTGTTTGCTTTGTTCTTTAAGAAATAGCCACCAAAACCAAAAACTTCCAACACAAAAGTTGTAGGCCTTGACTTAAGAGTAACACCCACCTTTCCTTGCAACTTGGGAAGTATTGTGGAGTGAGTTATCCCTCCCGAAAGAGCTCACGATACTGTTCATCGTGGTTGAAAAATATTGAGATTTTGGATGATCCATTGCTTGGTGATTGGTTCATTGGTTGTCTGACATGAGCTGTCGAACTCGCGCAAATTAATAAAATCAGGTTTCTTAAAATTTGTAGTAGAGTGTCAACCTGCGTCGTCTCTCAAGGAAATCGAAGGATTAAAATCGCAGATTAAAACAGAAAATAAAAGGGGGGGGTCTTGTTTGCTCAATTCGAAATAAAACAGAATGTAAAAAGATGAAATTGAAATCGTAATTTAAACAACCAACCTAAGGTTAGGATTCCTAGGACGTTCTTCCTCGGATAAAAAGATATCAAATTCGTGATTAATCTCAATTGAATCAGAATCCTTGTATCAAATTAAGAACCCTCTCTAAGCGATCGCCTAGCGTTTGATCAAATACGGTCCTTCTACTCATACAATCGCAGAGTATTATCCCGTTTGACTTAAGGTCATAGGGTTAATCAATGTAATCAGCAATATCTGATGATTAATCTCTTTCCATAATCGCAATCGCGAATCTCTGATTGAATATCCACAATCACACGATATCAATCTGAGTTTGGAAGAGAAACGAATCTGATTTAAAGTAAAAGTTCAGATCCTCTAGAATCTTCCATGGAATCTATTACCCTTAGGTTGATTAAAGGGTTCTTAGCCACGCATGGCTAAGGTAAACATAATTAAAAATTAAGAAGAAGAAGAAAAAATAAAGAAAAAGAGCAGAAATTGTAGATTAATCTCGAGAGACAATTTGTCGATCTTACAAACTCTCCAATGAAGATTGCCGACAAGTTTTCTAAACAAACCCTTTTAACCCACATCACTACCGGGTTAGGGTTCAACTAATTTCGGCCCACAATAATAAAATAAACAAAATCAGAACTAAAACAATGGCTTTGGGCCTCAACAGAATTGGGTTCTAATTACAAATTTAAATCAATAAAATTCCAGCAACTTTTTTCTGACTTGGGCTCTGATTTCGACCATCTTCCTATCCGAATTGGGATTTCTTATCTTCATAGCATTTGTAGCCCTCTTAGTTATCTTTAAAACTCAACAAGAACGGAGTCAATCTGACACCTGTGGAGTGAAATATGATAAAAAATACTAAAGTAATATAAAGTTGGAAATTCATGACGAAAATAAATTAAACCCAATAAACAATCAGAAATATAATTTAACCCAAAAGACCATTATTTTCTTTCCAAATACTCCTAAAATACTAATCAAGGGTGATAAATAAGTGCAATAAAATATTCATTATCAAATTCCTCCACACTTATCTTTTTGCACTCCTGAGCAAAATAAAAAATCGAAACAAACAAAAGTAAAAACTAAAAGATTAACCTATCATTTTTAAAAATTGTCAAGAATACAGAGTTTGAATATAGATCACACAACTTCAACAGATCAACCAGAAAAAACAAAAATTCCTTCATCTCAAGTTTACAGAACTTGGTAATTTAAAATGATATAGCTGATAAAGCACAATGGTCTCTTAGATGCTCTCAATCAAGCTCTCAAGTGTATGGGTAAATAAGTGTATCACTCTAATTCTACTAAGGAAAATTGTCCCACTATAGGCCTGCTCAAGTTCTATTTCTCCACTACTAAAAACAAATGCATGCATAAAGCAAGAGGACTTTATTAAAGCTTAAAATGGGACTAGAGTGAAGATAAGGATGAGTATGAAAAAAAGAGGTTAAACACCCAGAAATTTAAAAGAATAGTAGCTAAATAAAAATTATACTAATGAAACATAACTGAAATAAAAGTAGAAAAACACAACACAAAGAGCTAAAAAATTTCTTTTTCTTTTTCACTTTTTATTTATTTTTATTTTTTTGTTTTTTTTTTCTCATTTTTTTATAGTAAAAGTAACATATTAAATGAATGCTCCTCCCCCACACTTAGGGTATTGCACGTCTCGGGCAAACCTCACACTTAAACACAAAACTATAGTGAAACCAATGCTCAGTAAATTTCCAGGGTGTGGAATTAATTGATTTTTCGCTTGGGCTAGTGATGTGGCTAAGAAAAAGAGGATATAAGGCACAAAGGGGCTAACCAAAGGGAATATAATTCAAGGGATGACTATCTGGCTAAAGTGGAAAAAAGAAAGAAGGCCTAAATCATATCTATGCATGCAAAAGAATAATGTAATTTCAAAAAGAACAAGAGCAAGTTGTAGAGAACAACAATCAAGAGCATAAGCACACAAGAAATAAAGAATGGCAGATGATAAAACCATTCATATAGGCCCAAATTCTCACCAAAGGATATACCAATTGTAACAGCCCGTTATGTACCGGTATTGTTAACATTGATTATGATATTAGACGCAGTTACAATCACAGGAATTCATTTATAAAAATGTGAGTAAACTTTTTTCTTTTTATTACGCGAGCATTTAAAACAATAAAAAGCGTATTAAATAAAAGCTGTGACTGTAACTGATAACTCTTTGCGGAATAATAATATAAACTTCCTAGATATCATATATCACTCTTCTCAAGTCACCAAGGGGTTCCCATAAACCCACTTAGTCTAAATTTCACTTTTACGTTTTCTACCTATCCGAATGTGGTTCGGTATTTTAATTACTGCAGAAAATCCGCAAGTAGCACGCTATTCATATTTTAGTATGTTATTCTAGACTTAATTATCTTTCTAACAAGGTATCACACGAGTCATAAAGTTCTCATTTGCTTATCACCGTTTGAAGTTGGACAAGCAAATCTGCCAGCCAACCCCAAACAGGACTACAAACAGCCCTCACTCTCTCGACGATTCTGGAAAATCCACTTAGCCAATTGCACTCTAATTTTTATACAGTAAACTAGACACTTAAAGCTTCCCTTTGACATATCATTAACCTAATTTTATCAAGAAACTAAGCGGGAATAAATTTCCCAAAAACTGCTAGAAACAGCCCCATGTGCAGGGGCGTTCTGAATAGTCCGTGTTCTATGTCTTCTACAGGGCTGCTTGTAACTCCTTTGGTTCCTAAATTTTGACACAAGGTGGTGGACATCTCAAGATTTACAATGGCATATGGCACATCCCTATTGAATTTTTGTGGAGGGAGATATGCTCTCTCCAAGCTCACCTAAATTCTGCCAATTTCTAGAGAATTTGCCAGAGTCTCCTTTGTTTTTTCAACATATCCCACCTTTGAAGGTGTGTTATCTAACCTCAATTTGTACCTAATAAACATGGGTGGCACTCAAGGACCAGCAATACCTTGGTGCTCTTATAACCCTTTACAATTTATATCAATGAGTTCACTTTACAACTTAACAATTACATTATCCACTCTTAAACTATTTCAATCACATTAACTTTTTTGCATGCATTTCTTTGACATAAAACATAAATCAAATCCTAGAATAGGTCTATTGCCCTTTCATCATATACATGCTTCAATATTACAAAATGTCTCCAAATTACAAATTACAACTTCTTTACAACTATTACAATTGTCCTTCAAATATACATAATAAATTCTCCAAAATAAATCATGACAATAACAGACTAAACTAAGACAAAATACATCATTAACAAAGATGACAACAATAACCCTGAATCACATGCATTGTTCATGACCTAAGTCTAGCCTAGGCCCAACGGCCACTGTAACACCCCGTATATATTCGGCAATGTTATCATACTATCGTATGAAGCAGCGCTTAATAAAAATGCGGAATATCTTTTTCTTTTCAATTATGATGTCATTATCATTACCAACTTGCTTATTAATCAATTAATAAAACAACGTCTGTATGTAATTGCAATAAAACAGCTATATGAATATACCTCATAACATAGATAATAAAAGTGTGGCTCTAGTCAAGGAACTACAACAACGTAGACCGGACCATCTAACAGTTTATACAACTCCAATCTAAAGTATTAACATAAAGTGTCATGGACAATCCCCATGCTCACTCAAATAAGGCAACACGCCCAACATCAGTCTCAACAGCAATATAAGCATAAATAGCGGAAAACATAAACAACATCCATATTCGGTCATGGCAGCAAAACATCATAATATCATCAACTAAGCTCTGGCCCCCTGCTGCCAGAGGCATCAGTCACCAAACTACCGAAACTTGAAATAAGCATTCCCCAAACGTGGGGTGAGATCTCTAAACAAGAAATCTCAGTAAGACAAGGGGTCCTCAAGAATCTTCCACCCCAAGCTCACTTACATGTGCAATATAAGTTTAAAAGCAGATATCATCATCAGTTCTAAAATAGTGCAATGCAGCAGATAATCATGTCATGCGTGTCCATTCTATTCTACTGGCCAGAGAAATGCAGGATTTACATACGCCAAATACCCACACTAGTGCAAGACGCTACTTGCATCCACCTCGGATCACCGTCTTGTATGATGCTACATACTCAGGTTTACCGTCAAGATGGAACAACACATGCATATTAAAAGCCATTGCACATAAAGCTCAACAGCATTTCAAATATTCAAAGCATGTAAACATGCATACAACCACACCCCCATGGGACATGGTGGAACCACAACATGGCTAAACCGAGGACACGAAAGCTTACCTTGCAAGCTAACACCCAAGGCCAAGAGTCCACAGCTCAAAGTCCAAACACAGCAGATTCCCAATCTGTTATGGACCAATACTATATCAATAAAAATGCAACACAAGCATATAACTTAAAGACAACGTCTTTCCTTACGTTTTACATCTTAAGGCTCCATACCAAGCCATAAGCCCTTAATCACAACGATTCTGACTTAGTTCATTAATTACAGAAGTTCAACTTTATCAATCTAATGTCCACAAACCCCCAATAGCCTACTGTACACACAGCACAACTACTGTTCTACGAATTCCCAGCAATATCCGGATATCTCACTGGACATATCCGGATATGTAATATCCGGATATCCAGAATCCCATATCCGGATATTTAATATCCGGATGTCCAAATCCCATATCCGGATATCACATATCCAGATATTTCTCGGGCAGATATCCAGATATTTCACGACAGAATGCAGAAAATGCATTTCGTGAAGATATCCTTCCAAGGTTCCATTTTTAACACTTACTTACGTTAAAGCATGCATCTTTATACTGATTAAGGTCCACACCCCAGTTGGTTACTTGATTAACCCATTAAACATGCAAAGGTCACACCTTTAACCCATTAAAACATAAGCTCAAGGTAGGTGCAACTCACCAAAGCTCAAAACAGAGGATCAAAGGCTCTTGGAGCTCACCACACTGCCTCTACAGGTTCTGGAAATAAGGTGTTGATGAACCCTTAGTTCATCAGGTTTTTAAGCATGAATTAATATCAATTTGTGTGATTAAATGGATGGAAAAGAGGTTAATGTCCTGGAAATCTCTCAAATACAAGTTTTGAACCTTATGTTGAAAATTTACATTGTTTTTGTAGGGAAATGAAGCTCAAGAAGCAAAAGAGAGAAGGAAGAAGATTCTGAAGAATGGGAAAATTCTAAGTGTTGGGCGCTAAAACGCCCAAAACTGAGCGTTTTAGCGCCCAAGACAGTTAAAAGCAGTTGGGCATCCGTCAAGGTTGAGCGCTAAAACGTCCAGAAATGAGAGTTTTAGCGCCCATGTCAGTTTTCAGTTGTAATTTGTAAATTATAAAAGGACAAGGGGCCTTCACATTCTGACAGATTCCAAATATCAAATCCAATCCTATAATCCTCTCATTCTGACTTTTCTCATCACACTAGGAGAAGGGAGATCAGATCAGGTCTTTCATAGATCTGATCTGACTCCTCATTTTCTCTGAATTTCCAAATTCTTTAGGATTAGTTCTTGTAATAGTTAGTATTTCCTATGTAATTGTACTTGGAGATTGAAGACTCAACTATCATGACAATGGAGTTTGATCTATCTTTCTTCTCTTGTTATTATTTGTATTATGTCTGAGTAGAGTCCTTTGTAGTCTGATTCAATGGAACTCAAGTTTGAATTTATGAATGGTTAATTAGACGTTTTGTTTATCTATTATATGATTGTATGAAGTTGTCTTGATTAATTCTTCATGTTGAGGAATAGTGTAGAACAGACATGTTTACATTATTTCTCTATTTTTGACAACTTCATCATCAATGTTCTAGTAGTCAAGGGATTGATGCTAGGATTCTGATGTGTTCTTAAGACCTTAGTAATTAATGCATGTATTAAGAAAGGAATCACCAAGGGATTGGGGTTTCTGATTAATGTGTCTATCAGGGTAGTAAGGGATTACATCTTGAGATGATAAGAAAAAGGTTGATCAACATCACATAATAGATAATTCATAATGGAAATTGGTTCATCTATAAATTCATGTTTGAGGGAAAATGACATCTGACTACTTGTTTACATTATAATTTACATTTTATTTATTTATCAAGTTTTAATTCAATTCAGTGTAGTTTCTGGTGACAAGAAATCTATGCAATCTATGAACTTTTGTTTGATTCAACTCAAGTACATATTGTTAGTCAGTGCTTGACACAAATCCTCGTGGGAACGATCTTTACTTATCATTTTATTACTTGTACGACTAGTACACTTGCTAGATCCTCAATAAGTTTTTGGCGCCGTTGCCGGGGATTTGTTCTTCAACATTGACAGACACCATTGATATTTGAGATTGAATCTTTTATTTTTCAGCAATTTAAATTTAGGTTTGAATTTTTGTTCTTTCTGGTCCAGAGCGCTAAAACGTTCAGACGTGACCGTTTTAGCGCGATGCGACGCACATCAATGTGCACATGTCTCTAGAGACCAGCGCTAAAACGCTTGATTTCAACGTTTTAGCGCTGGTCCACTCATATGATTTACATGTTTCTGGGTAGTTTTCTCTTAGTTTTATTTTGCTGTTAGTTTAGTTTTGTAATTCAGTTAAGTACATTGGGATATTCACTGTTTTTGCATGATGCACATTATGATAGTACTGATGCTATTGGTTTATAAATGAATGTGTTTTAGTGATCCATTGCTGTTTCAGATTTGCATTAGTTGCTGGGGACAACAACGTTTAAATCTGGGAATTGGGTGTGATGAATGGCATGCAAACATCATGGAGATGTCACACAAATTGATGAGCCAAAACAGGGAAATATCTCAATCTTTTTCTTTTTCTTTTTAAGTTTTCTGTGTGATTTAGATTTTAGCTGTAATATTGAATTTGGATTTCAGTTGTGATATGGAATTCCATGAGGATTTGACTGATCAAAGTTTTATATGATTGATCAAATTAAGGATACAATCTTATACCTTGCATGTTGAGCTTAAATGAAATGATTGCATGACTCATTCAATGTGTAAGAGTAGAAAGATTAGTTTTGATGCATATAGAGAAAGTCAAGCATACACTCTGAACTGTGAGGAAATTGAGCCTATACAGAAAATTTTGTTCAGACAGCACTTCACTGCATGAATAGCTCTAGAACTTTCCCTGTTTCTTGCTTGAAATGGTTGATGATGTGTAGGGTAGAGGCATTTCCTTCTTGAACCAGAAAGTCAAATGGCCAACCTTTAAAGGCTCTTGGAGCTCACCACACTGCCTCTACAGGTTTTGGAAATAAGGTGTACAAAAATGCAACACAAAGGTTGGTCCTTTCTTCACAAAGAGGCTTCTTGAAGCTTCACAAGCCAAGAACAAGACTCCAACCATCCAAACAACCCAAAACTGCAGCTCCAACCACCAAGGTCAGCACCCTCAACTCAGAAAAATGCCACCAACACACTCCCAAAGATCACTCTCACTCACCACAAGTGTTTAGGCGAAGAATAAGTGAAGGAAATGGCCTCAAAGCTTAAGAAATGGTGAAGGCAAAAGAAGGAGACACCAAGTCAGCAAGGAGACCCACACTCAGCAGCCACTCACGCACAGAAACTGAGGTCCTAGGGTTATGTGCCAATCATAAGACTATATATAGCAGTTTAACAATTAAACACCCAGTATTAACTTTAATTTCTACGCTTAGCATTTTAATACCAAAATATGGATTCTTAACCTACTCAATTTTACAAGAATTATCATATTTTTCTTATAATTTTCTGAGCACCTTTCCGGTACGCACTTTTCAAAGCCAGTACCGGTTTCTAGCACTAGTTCTCATTATTTGGACTTGAAAGTCGTTTTACAAGTCCTACATATTATTCTAGTAATTATCATGCACTTATTATAATTTTACGGGATACTTTTTCGGTACGCATTTATACCGACTAGCAGAATCGGCATCTGCACTTTTCTTCCGAAAAGCGACTTTCAGCATTATTACTCACTTGCTATAATTATTAAAGCCTCATAATAATTATTAGGGTCAATTATGGAATCATTTCCTATTTTCTCATAATTTATTAATTAAATTCCTTAATTAACGGTGCGGTTCCTTACATTCACCCCACCTTTTTAGGATTTTGACCTCAAAATCAGAAACATACCTGGTCGAAACTCGGGGTACTGCCGGAGAAGCTCGTCCTCACGCTCCCAAGTACACTCCTCAGGAGTCCTTCCGGTCCACTGCACTTTAACCATCGGAATGATCTTACTCCTCAGCTGTTTCTCGCCACGATCGAGAATCTTTAGTGGTCCGACGGGAGTCTTTAGGTTCTCCCGAACCTCCACATCATCCGGTTGCACCACATGCGACAGATCTGCTATGTACCTCTGAAGCTGAGACACGTGAAACACGTCGTGGATGTTGGCCAGGTTCGGAGGCAAGGCAAGCCGGTAGGCAACAGGTCCTACTCTACCAAGAATCTGGTATGGCCCAATAAACCGCGGGCTCTGCTTCCTCACTCCGATTGCCCGTCCAACACTGGTGACAGGTGAAAGTCTCACAAACACGTGCTCATGCTCACTGAACTCCAGTGGATGATGCTTGACATCGTAGTAGCTCTTCTGGCGATTCTGCGCCTGCTTCAGCTTTTCCCTGATCATCTGGATCTGCAGGGTGGTATCTTGGACAAAGTCCAAGCCAAACAACTCACGATCCCCAACCTCCGACCAGCAGGTAGGTGTACGACACCTCCTACCGTAGAGCGCCTCGTAGGGTGCCATGCCCAGGCTAGCATGGAAACTGTTGTTATATGAAAACTCCCCCAATGGAAGATACCTATTCCATGCCGAGCCCTGCTCCAACGTGCAAGCCCGCAACATGTCCTCCAAGGTCTGGATAGTCCGCTCAGTCTGAGGGTGATAGGATGTATTCAGTCTCAACTGCGTACCAAAAGCTCCCTGCAGCGCCTCCCAGAACCGAGATGTGAACTTCGGGTCCCTATCACTAATGATACTCTCGGGCACCCCGGGAAGCCTCACGATCTCGCGAACATAAAGCTTGGCTAACTGCTCTGTAGTGAAGCTCACCTTCACTGGAAGAAAATGGGCAGACTTTGTCAATCTGTCCAGAATGACCCATATTGAGTCACAGCCAACCCGAGTCTTTGGCAAACCCACAACGAAGTCCATGGAAATGCTCTCCCATTTCCACTCTGGAATCTCAAGAGGTTGAAGCTTACCAGACGGCTTCTGGTGTTCAATCTTCACCTTCTGGCAGATCAAACACTTGGACAAATACACAACTATGTACTTCTTCATTCCTGGCCACCAGAAATTTCTCTTTAGGTCTTGGTACATCTTCGTAGCACCAGGATGAACAGTAAACTGTCCCTTATGGGCCTCTGCCATAACCTCTTCGGTCAAGGGACCTCGAGGAATCACAACACGCTTCTGAAACAACAGAAGTCCATCCTCATTCCAAGACACACCGTCTTGGTTCGTCACGTAGTCGAGACACTCTCTCTGCACTTGCGCCTCTTGGATCTTCTCCATAAGCTCATTCCTGACTCTCACAGTCTCCATCTCGAGAAGTGAACCCCCAAACAAAGTGGTCACCTTCAGATCTCGAAACTTCTCTATGAGGTCGAAGTCACCCATCGTCAAACTGGATAGACTCACGGATTTCCGACTCAAAGCTTCAGCTACCACATTGGCCTTACCAGGATGGTACTACAACTCAAAGTCGTAGTCCTTCAAAAACTCCATCCATCTCCTCTGCCTCATGTTCAGCTCTTTCTGATCAAACAGATACTTCAAGCTCTTGTGATCACTGAACACCGCAAACTGCATGCCGAATAGGTAATGCCTCCAAATCTTGAAAGCAAACACAACCGCAGCCAACTCCAAATCATGAGTCAGGTAGTTCTCCTCATGAGGCTTCAACTGCCTCGAAGCAAAAGCAACAGCTCTACCAGACTGCATCAACACACAACCCAGCCTCTTTCCAGAAGCATCACAGTAAAGCTCAAACTGCTCCTCAGGATCAGGAAGGATCAACACAGGTGAAGAAGTCAATCTCTCCTTCAACTCCTGAAAGCACGCCTCACACTCGTGAGTCCACACAAATGAAGTCTCCTTTCGGGTAAGGCGAGTCAAAGGGAGAACCATCGTGGAGAAACCCTTGATGAACCTCCGATAGTAACCTGCCAAACCTAAGAAGCTCCTCACCTCCGTGACTGTCTTGGGCCTCTCCCAATCCAGTACGGCCTCAGTCTTGTTGGGATCCACTGCAACTCCATCTGCTGAAATCACATGCCCCAGAAACTTGACTGATTTGAGCCAAAACTCACACTTAGAAGGCTTAGCATAAAGCTTTTTCTCCTTCATCACTTGCAGAACAATCCTCAGATGCTCCGCATGCTCCTCCTCAGTCTTGGAGTAAATCAGAATATCATCAATGAAGACAATCATAAACTGATCCAGATACGGCTGGAAAAAATTGTTCATGTAATCCATGAACACTGCCGGCGCATTGGTGAGTCCAAACGGGATCACCAAATACTCAAAGTGACCGTATCTCGAACGAAACGCGGTCTTAGGGACATCCTCCGGTTTCACCCGAATCTGATGGTATCCGGACCGGAGATCAATCTTGGAATACACAAAAGCACCCCTGAGCTGATCCAAAAGATCATCAATCCGAGGAAGGGGATACTTGTTCTTGATTGTCACCTTGTTCAACTGCCTGTAGTCGGTGCACAATCGCATTGTCCCGTCCTTCTTCTTCACAAAGATGACCGGTGCTCCCAAAGGAGACACACTCGGTCTAATGAAATCTTTCGCCGAAAGATCACCAATATGCTTCATAAGCTCAGCCGACCCCGGTGGCGACATTCGATATGGAGCTAAAGAAATCGGCCCCACACCAGGCAACAAGTCAATGGAGAACTATATCTCCCGCTGTGGCGGAAACTCAGGAAACACCTTAAGGAACTTCCCCACCACAGGAATGCCAGTGATATCCTTCTGTGTCCCACTCACCAAACCTCCCAACATGACATAACCAAATGCCCCTGCTCTCAAGGCCTTCCTAGCCTGCAGCAATGAAATATATGGCGAGGAACTAGCTGTGGAATCACACGGAGACATCACCACGCGCTTTGCACAACTATCAATCAGTGCACAGTTTCTAGACAACCAATCCATGCCCAGAATAATCTCAAGGTTGGCCATCGGCAATCCTATCAGATCTACCGAGAACTCACGGCCATCCCACTGAAACGCTACATCACGATGAACAGTGGTAGAAACACATATCTCTCCGGTGGCGGTAGTCACCCGCAACGGTGGAGAAAGCACAGACATAGGCAACTCAAGCCCCAAAGCAATGAGGGTAGCAACAAACGAATGCGTAGCCCCGGAGTCAAACAATGCATCAACAACAATACCACCAATAGACACAGTACCTCTAACAAGGTTCGGAGCGCGGTCCGACTGCTGCCTATCCAAGGTGTACACACGCCCAACAGAAGGTGGCACTGCAGGTGCCGAAGTAGAAGCCATCGGAACCATCTGCAAAGAAACTGCCTGAACAGCTGCAGCTCTCGCCGTCGACGACGGACAATCTCTAGAGAAGTGACCCTTCTTGCCATACAGGAAACAAACCAACTGCCCCGAAGCACAATGTCCCACATGCTCCTTCCCACACCCCGCACATCTCGGAGTGGAAGGAGGCCTTGCAAAACTCCCCTGTTGTGAAGCAGTCCTCTTGAACTGACTAGGCGCCTGCTTAATAGCTAACTGTTTACCCTTGCCCTTCCCTGCAAACTTCTTGTCCTTCCACGACGTAGAAACAGGAGTGGAACCAACAGTCCCCTTGGTCTCGTCGACCTTGGCCCTCTTGGCCCTACTCGCTATGCAGACATCCTCAATGTCCTTACACTGTTGAACCAATGTACCAAAGTCCCTCGAAGCAGCTCCAGCAATATGCTCAGCAATCACCTCACTAAGTCCTCTGCGGAACTTAGCAGCCAGAAACATCGGAGTAGGAGGAACTATCCTGAAGTGTGCAAACTTTACTAGCTCATTAAACTTGGCCAAGTACTCGTCAACAGTCATCGAGCCCTGAACCAATCTATCAAACTCCCTCTGCTTCCTCTCCTGCGCATCATAGGGAAAGTATCTGCCCAAGAAACACTCCTCGAAGAATGGCCATGTCAAAACACGACCCTGCATCTCATAAGCACGAGAGGTGTTCGTCCACCACTCATGGGAATCGCCCTCCAGCATGTAAGTCGAGAACATCAGCTTCTGCAGATCTGTACACTGCATGACCCGAAATATCTTGTCCAGCGACTCCAGCCATCTAGCAGCAACAATAGGATCCAAAGACCCTCAAACACAGGTGGCTTATACTTCCTGAAAGCATTCAGCCGACGATCTATCACATCACGATCCTCAGCAGGCTCTACAAGAGTCTCCCTCGTCTCAGCGACATGAGCAGCACTGCCAATGTGACTCATGCTCTCATCCTGAACATTAGGTGGAGGCGGCGACGGTGGCGGTGGTGCATGGCCTACAGCAGGACCAGCCCTCATCTCCTCCAACATGACTCTCATCATCGTCATGTTCGCCATCCTGTTCGCCTCGAGGACATCCTCAGTGGTCCTCCAGTTAGCTTCACGAACCTCCTCTGTGGCTATCCAGTTCGCCTCGCGAACAACATCCATCATTGCCGCGTTGGCCAATCTAGTGGCCTCCTGATCGGCTAACCTAGCCGCCTGCATCTCAGCCAAATGCAGTCAGGATAGGATTGGGTTGATCCTCAAAAGTCTCTCGTGTTCTCCTAGACCTTACCATGACTCTGCACAAGTTACACAAATTATGAGTTGATCAGGCCCACGCAGTGTGATTACACACAAGACAGACACAACCAAGCATCCTAGCTATTGCAATACATACAGGCTTTTCCCTCGAACCATTGCTCTAATACCATAAATGTAATACCACGTATATATTCGGCAATGTTATCATACTATCGTATTAAGCAGCGCTTAATAAAATGCAGAATATCTTTTTCTTTTCAATTATGATGTCATTATCATTACCAACTTGCTTATCAATCAATTAATAAAACAACGCCTGTATGTAATTACAATAAAATAGCTATCTGAATATACCTCATAACATAGATAATAAAAGTTTGGCTCTAGTCACGGAACTACAACAACTTAGACCGAACCATCTAACAGTTTATACAACTCCAAATCAAAAGCACTAACATACAGTGTCATGGACAATCCCCATGCTCACTCAAATAAGGCAACACGCCCAACATCAGTCTTAACAGCAATATAAGCATAAATAGCGGAAAACATAAACAACATCCATATTCGGTCATGGCAGCAAAACAACATAATATCATCAACTAAGCTCTGGCCCCCTGCCGCCAGAGGCATCAGTCACCAAACTACCGAAACCTGAAATAAGCATTCCCCAAACGTGGGGTGAGATCTCTAAACAAGAAATCTCAGTAAGACAAGGGGTCCTCAAGGATCTTCCACCCCAAGCTCACTTACACGTGCAATATAAGTTTAAAAGCAGATATCATCATCAGTTCTAAAATAGTGCAATGCAGCAAATAATCATGTCATGTGTGTCAATTCTATTCTACTGGCCAGAGAAATGCAGGATTTACATACGCCAAATACCCACACTAGTGCAAGACGCTACTTGCATCCACCCCGGATCACTGTCTTGTATGACGCTACATACTCAGGTTTACCGTCAAGATGGAACAACACATGCATATTAAAAGCCATTACACATAAAGCTCAACAGCATTTCAAATATTCAAAGCATGTAACACAACATGCATACAACCACACCCCCATGGGACATGGTGGAACCACAACATGGGTAAACCGAGGACACGAAAGCTTACCTTGCAAGCTAACACCCAAGGCCAAGAGTCCATAGCTCAAAGTCCAAACACAGCAGATTCACAATCTGTTATAGACCAATACTATATCAATAAAAATGCAACACAAGCATATAACTTAAAGACAACGCCTTTCCTTACGTTTTATGTCTTAAGGCTCCCTACCAAGGCATAAGCCCTTAATCACAACGATTCTGACTTAGTTCATTAATTACAGAAGTTCAACTTCATCAATCTAAGGTCCACAAACCCCCAATAGCCTACTGTACACTCAGCACAGCTACTGTTCTACGAAATCCCAGAATATCCGGATATTCCTCGGGACCATATCCGGATATACAATATTCGGATATCTCACTGGACATATCCGAATATGTAATATCCGGATATCCAGAATCCCATATCCGGATATCTAATATCCGGATGTCCTAATCCCATATCCGGATATTTCTCGGGCAGATATCCGGATATTTCACGACAGAATGCAGAAAATGCATTTCGTGAAGATATCCTTCCAAGGTTCCATTTTTAACACTTAATTACGTTAAAGCATGCATCTTTATACTGATTAAGGTCCACACCGCAGTTGGTTACTTGATTAACCCATTAAACATGCAAAGATCACATCTTTAACCCATCAAAACATAAGCTCAAGGTAGGTACAACTCACCAAAGCTCAAAACAGAGGATCAAAGGCTCTTGGAGCTCACCACACTGCCTCTACAGGTTTTGGAAATAAGGTGTACAAAAATGCAACACAAAGGTTGGTCCTTTCTTCACAAAGAGGCTTCTTGAAGCTTCACCAGCCAAGAACAAGACTCCAACCACCCAAACAACCCAAAACTGCAGCTCCAACCACCAAGGTCAGCACCCTCAACTCAGAAAAATGCCACCAACACACTCCCAAAGATCACTCTCACTCACCACAAGTGTTTAGGCGAAGAATAAGTGAAGGAAATGGCCTCAAAGCTCAAGAAATGGTGAAGGAAAAAGAAGGAGACACAAAGTCAGCGAGGAGATCCACACTCAGCAGCCACTCACGCACAGAAACTGAGGTCCTAGGGTTATGTGTCAATCATAAGACTATATATAGCGGTTTAACAATTAAACACCCAATATTAACTTTAATTGTTAAGCTTAGCATTTTAATACCAAACTCTGGATTCTTAACCTACTCAATTTTACAAGAATTATCATATTTTTTTTATAATTTTCTGAGCACCTTTCCGGTACGCGCTTTTCAAAGTCAGTACCGGTTTCTAGCACCAGTTCTCATTATTTGGATTTGAAAATCGTTTTACAAGTCCTACATATCATTCTAGTAATTATCATGCACTTATTATAATTTTCCGGGATACTTTTTCGGTACACATTTATACCGACTAGCAGAACCGGTATCTGCACTTTTCTTCCGAAAAGCGACTTTCAGCATTATTACTCACTTACTTTAATTATTAAAGCCTCATAATAATTATTAGGGTCAATTATGGAATCATTTCCTATTTTCTCATAATTTATTAATTAAATTCCTTAATTAACGGTGCGGGTTCTTACAGCCACAAAATGCAACCCAAGCCTATGCCCAAATTCATTCTCCGGGCCTCTTTCTCGCCGCTCCAACTCTACTAACACTACCTGAAATAAAGCCCCCGAGACGGGATGAGATATATGAATATATCTCAGTAATCCAGAGGTTCTGGAGAATACTCCGCTCAATGGCTCACTTCGATGCATATCAATAATATAGTACAACATTAAAACAGGATAAAGCAAGGGAGTTAGTGAGATAGGGAAGCATAGGGAACAAAATACGGTGAAGCTGGAATGGTCGATGCCAATACCACACAACATCTGGCCTAGTGGCCTCGGCACATAGCCTACGGGTTCTAACCCAAGGAAGTGTTCCCAGAACATCAACCAAGGCACCCTCCATCCATATACACCCGAGACTTCCTAGTTTGCTCCTCTCCGGATGACACACCACGACCCCAGGTCAACTGGAACTCCCTTGTAAAAACCCGCACCGTTAATTAAGGAACTTAATTAATACATTATGAGAAAATAGAAAATGATTCCATAATTGACCCTAATAATTATTATGAGGCTTTAATAATTATAGTAAGTGATTAAGAATGCTGAAAGTCACTTTTCGGAAGAAAAATGCAGATACCGGTTCTGCTAGTCGGTATAAATGCGTACCGAAAAAGTATCTCGGAAAATTATAATAAGTGCATGATAATTACTAGAATAATATCTAGGACTTGTAAAACGAGTTTCAAGTCCAAATAATGAGAACTGGTGCTAGAAACCGGTACTGGCTTTGAAAAGCGCGTACCGGAAAGGTGCTCTGAAAATTATAAGAAAAATATGATAACTCTTGTAAAATTGAGTAAGTTAAGAATCCAGAGTTTGGGATTAAAATGATAAGCGTAGAAATTAAAGTTAATACTGTGTGTTTTAATTGAAAGTGGCTATATATACTCTAATCATTGGGCACAAAACCCTAGACCAGATTTTCTACGTGCCTCCATGTTCTGAAACACCTCCAGCCACCCTTTTCCACCTTCTCCTCCATTGTGGTGAGCCAAGGAGCTTCCTTTCTCCCTGGTTTCTTCTCCAAATACCTTTGGTCTTGTGAGAGCTTGCTTGGTGTGGGAGTGTGAGGGCTTTTCTGAGTTCTTGTCACTGTGAGTGAGGTGGAGAGGTTATGAGTTTGTGAGTTGAGTGTTGTGAGCCTTGGTTATGGCACTTTGAGGTCCAAGTGGTGACCTTTGGTGAGAAAGAACCAACCTTTGTGAAGTCATTTTCGTGTGCCTTGAAGGTCAGACCTGTAGAGGCAGATTTGAGATATCTAAGAGCATTTCTTCCTCTGTTTTGAGCTTTGGTGAGTTGTACCAACCTTGATCATGTGTTTTGTTGAATAAAAGAAGTGTCTTTGCATGTTTAAAGAGTTAAACAAGTAACCCATAGTGGTATGACCCTTAAACAGTATAAAGATGCATGCTTTAACGTTTGAAAGTGTTAAAAATGGAACCTTGGAAGGATATCTTCACGAAATGCAGTTTCTGCATTCTGTCGTGAAATATCCGGATATGTGCCCGAGAAATATCCGGATATCTTATATCCGGATATGGGATTTGGATATCCGGATATTGGATATCCGGATATGGGAATCTGAATATCCAGATATTGTATATCCGGATATGGTCAGTGAGATATCCGGATATTGCATATCCGAATATGCCCCGTGGAATATCCGGATATTCTGGGATTTTGTTGAACAGTAGCTGTGCTGTGTGTACAGTAGGCTATTGGGGGTTTGTGAACCCTAGATTGATGAAGTTGAACTTCTGTAATTAATGAACTAAGTCAGAATCAAGTGATTAAGGGCTTATGGCTTGGTATGGAGCCTTAAGACGTAAAACGTAATGGAAAGGCGTTGTCTTAATATTGTATGCTTGCAGTGTATGTTATTGATATATTGTTGGTCCATAACAGATTGTGAATCTGCTGTGTTTGGACTTTGAGCTGTGGACTCTTGGCCTTGGGTGTTAGCTTGCAAGGTAAGCTTTCGTGTCCTCGGTTTAGCCATGTTGTGGTTCCACCATGTACCATGGGGGGTGGTTATATGCATGTTGTGTTTCATGCTTTGAATATTTGAAATGCTGTTGAGCTTTATGTGTAATGGCTTTTAATATGCATGTGTTGTTTCATCTTTACGGTAAGCCTGAGTATGTGGCGTCATACGATATAGTGATCCGGGGTGAATGCAAGTGGCGTCTTGCACTAATTGTGGGTAATAGACGTATACTTATTCCTGCATTTCTCTGGCCAGTAGAATAGAATTGACACACATGACATGATTATCTGCTGCATTACACTGTTTTAGAAATGATATTGATGAACTGCTTTTAAACTTATATTGCACATGTAAGTGAACTTGGGGTGGAAGATCCTTGAGGACCCCTTGTCTTACTGAGATTTCTTGTTTAGAGATCTCAATCCACGCTTGGGGAATGCTTATTTCAGGTTTAGGTAGTATGGTGACTGATGCCTCTGGCGGCAGGAGGCCAGAGCTTAGCTGATTATGATATTATGTTGTATTGCTGCCATGACTGGATTTGGATGTTGTTTATGTTTCCCGCTATTTATGATTATGTTGTTGTTGTGACTGATGTTGGGCTTGTTGCCTTATTTGAGTGAGCATGGGGATTGTCCATGACACTTTATGTTAGTACTTTTAGATTGGAGTTGTATAACCTGCTAGTTGGTCCGGCCTACTTGTGGTAGTTCCGTGATTTCTAGAGACACACTTTTATTATCTATATTATGAGGTATTTCAGTTAGCTGTTTTATTGCAATTACATACAGACAATGTTTTATTAATTGATTAATAAGCAAGTTGGTAATGATAATGACATCATAATTGAAAAGAAAAAGATATTCCGCAATTTTATTAAGCGCTACTTAATACGATAGTATGATAACATTATTGGATATATACGGGGTGTTACATTTATGGTATCAGAGCAATGGTTCGAGGGAAAAGCCTGTATGTATTGCAATAGTTAGGATGTTTGGTTGTATCTGTCTTGTGTGTTTACTCCGTCGAATTTTATTATGATAATTCATATGTAATCGCATTGCGTGGGCCTGATCAACTAATAATTTGTGTAAGTTGAGCAGAGTCATGGTAAGGTCCGGGAGAACACGAGAGACATCCGAGGATCAACCCGATCCTATCCTGACTGCATTGGCTGAGATGCAGGCGGCTAGGTTAGCCAATCAGGAGGCCACTAGATTGGCCAACGCAGCAATGATGGATGCTGTTCGCGAGGCGAACCGGATAGCCGCAGAAGAGGTTCGTGAAGCGAACCGGAGGACCACTGAGGATGTCCTCGTGGCGAACAGGATGGCGAACATGACGATGATGAGAGTCATGTTGGAGGAGATGAGGGCTGGTCCTGCTGTAGGCCAGGCACCACTGCCGCCACCGCCACCACCGCCGCCGCCTCCACCTAGTGTTCAGGATGAGAGCCTGAGTCACATTGGCAGTGCTGCTCATATCACGGGGACGAGGGAGACTCTTGTAGAGCTTGCTGAGGATCGTTATGTGATAGATCGCCGGCTGAATGCTTTCAGGAAGCATAAGCCACCTGTGTTTGAGGGGTCTTTGGATCCTATTGCTGTTGCAAGTTGGCTGGAGTCGCTGGACAAGATATTTTGGGTCATGCAGTGTACAGACCCACAGAAGCTGATGTTCTCGACTTACATGCTGGAGGGCGATGCCCAGGAGTGGTGGACGAACACCTCTCGTGCTTATGAGATGCAGGGTCGTGTTTTGACGTGGCCATTCTTTGAGGAGAGCTTTTTGGACAGATACTTTCCCTACGATGCGCAGGAGAAGAAGCAGGGGGAGTTTGATAGATTGGTTCAAGGCTCGATGATTGTTGACGAGTACCTGGCCAAGTTCAATGAGCTTGTGAAGTTTGCGTACTTCCGGATGGTTCCTCTTACTCGGATGTTTCTGGCTGCTAAGTTCCGTAGAGGACTTAGTGAGGTGATTGCTGAGCATATTGCTGGAGCTGCTTCGAGGGATTTTGGTACACTGGTTTAGCAGTGTAAGGACATTGAGGATGTCTGCATAGCGAGTAAAACCAAGAGGGCCAAGGTCGATGAAGCCAAGGGGACTGTTAGTTCCACTTCTGTTTCTACTTCTTGGAAGGACAGGAAGTTTGCTGGGAAGGGTAAGGGTAAACAGTTGGCGACTAGGCAGGCGCCTGGTCAGTTCAAGAGGACTGCTTCACAGCAGGGGAGTTTTGCTAGGCCTCCTTCCCCTCCGAGATGTGCGGGGTGTGGGAAGGAGCATGTGGGACGTTGTGCTTCGGGGTAGTTGGTTTGTTTCCTGTGTGGCAAAGAGGGTCACTTCTCTAGAGACTGCCGTCGTCGACAGCGAGAGTTGCAGCTGTTCATGCAGTTTCTTTGCAGATGGTTCCGATGGCTTCTACTTCGGCACCTGCAGTGCCACCTTCTGTTGGGCGTGTGTACACCTTGGATAGGCAGCAGTCAGACCGCGCTCCGAACCTTGTTAGAGGTACTGTGTCTATTGGTGGTATTGCTGTTGATGCATTGTTTGACTACGGGGCTACGCATTCGTTTGTTGCTACCCTCATTGCTTTGGGGCTTGAGTTGCCCATGTCTGTGCTTTCTCCGCCGTTGCGGGTGACTACCGCCACCGGAGAGATATGTGTTTCTACCACTGTTCATCGCGATGTAGCATTTCAGTGGGATGGCCGTGAGTTCTCGGTAGATCTGATAGGATTGCCGATGGCCAACCTTGAGATTATTCTGGGCATGGATTGGTTGTCTAGAAACTGTGCACTGATTGATTGCTCTGCAAAGCGCGTGGTGATGTCTCCGTGTGATTCCACAGCTAGTTCCTCGCCATATATTTCATTACTGCAGGCTAGGAAGGCCTTGAGAGCAGGGGCATTTGGTTATGTCATGTTGGGAGGTTTGGTGAGTGGGACACCGAAGGATATCACTGGCATTCCTGTGGTGGGGGAGTTCCTCGAGGTGTTTCCTGAGTTTCCGCCACAGCAGGAGATAGAGTTCTCCATTGATTTGTTGCCTGGTGTGGGGCCAATTTCTTTAGCTCCATATCGGATGTCGCCACCAGAGTTGACTGAGATGAAGAAGCATATTGAGGATCTTTCAGCGAAAGATTTCATCCGGCCGAGTGTGTCTCCTTGGGGAGCACCGGTCATCTTTGTGAAGAAGAAGGACGGGACAATGCGATTGTGCACCGACTACAGGCAGTTGAACAAAGTGACGATCAAGAACAAGTATCCCCTTCCTCGGATTGATGATTTGTTGGATCAGCTCAGGGGTGCTTGCGTGTATTCCAAGATTGATCTCCGGTCCGGATACCATCAGATTCGGGTGAAGCCGGAGGATGTCCCTAAGACCGCGTTTCGTTCGAGATACGGTCACTTTGAGTATTTGGTGATCCCGTACGGACTCACCAATGCGCCGGCAGTGTTCATGGATTACATAAACAGAATTTTCCAGCCGTATCTGGATCAGTTTGTGATCATCTTTATTGATGACATTCTGATTTACTCCAAGACTGAGGAGGAGCATGCGGAGCATCTGAGGATTGTTCTGCAAGTGCTGAAGGAGAAAAAGCTTTATGCTAAGCCTTCTAAGTGTGAGTTTTGGCTCAAATCAGTCAAGTTTCTGGGGCATGTGATTTCAGCGGATGGAGTTGCAGTGGATCCCAACAAGATTGAGGCCGTGCTGGATTGGGAGAGGCCCAAGACAGTCACGGAGGTGAGGAGCTTCTTAGGTTTGGCAGGTTACTATCAGAGGTTCATCAAGGGTTTCTCCACGATGGTTCTCCCTTTGACTCGCCTTACCCGAAAGGAGACTCCATTTGTGTGGACTCATGAGTGTGAGGCGTGCTTTCAGGAGTTGAAGGAGATATTTACTTCTTCACCTGTGTTGATCCTTCCTGATCCTGAGGAGCAGTTTGAGCTTTACTGTGATGCTTCTGGAAAGGGGCTGGGCTGTGTGTTGATGCAGTCTGGTAGAGCTGTTGCTTTTGCTTCGAGGCAGTTGAAGCCTCATGAGGAGAACTACCCGACTCATGATTTGAAGTTGGCTGCGATTGTGTTTGGTTTCAAGATTTGGAGGCATTACCTGTTTGGCATGCAGTTTGAGGTGTTCAGTGATCACAAGAGCTTGAAGTATCTGTTTGATCAGAAAGAGCTGAACATGAGGCATAGGAGATGGATGGAGTTTCTGAAGGACTACGACTTTGAGTTGAAGTACCATCCTGGCAAGGCCAATGTGGTAGCTGATGCTTTGAGTCGGAAATCCGTGAGTCTATCCATTTTGACGATGGGTGACTTCGACCTCATAGAGAAGTTTCGAGATCTGAAGGTGACCACCTTGTTTGGGGGTTCACTTCTCGAGATGGAGACTGTGAGAGTCAGGAATGAGCTTATGGAGAAGATCCAAGAGGCGCAAGTGCAGAGAGAGTGTCTCGACTACGTGAAGAACTAAGACGGTGTGTCTTGGAATGAGGATGGACTTCTGTTGTTTCAGAAGAGTGTTGTGTTCCTCGAGGTCCCTTGACCGAAGAGGTTATGGTGGAGGCCCATAAGGGACAGTTTACTGTTCATCCTGGTGCTACGAAGATGTACCAAGACCTGAAGAGAAATTTCTGGTGGCCAGGAATGAAGAAGGACATAGCTGTGTATGTGTCCAAGTGTTTGATCTGCCAGAAGGTGAAGATTGAACACCAGAAGCCATCTGGTAAGCTTCAACCTCTTGAGATTTCAGAGTGGAAATGGGAGAGCATTTCCATGGACTTCGTTGTGGGTTTGCCGAAGACTCAGGTTGGCTGTGACTCGGTATGGGTCATTGTGGACAGATTGACAAAGTCTGCCCATTTTCTTCCAATGAAGGTGAGCTTCACTACAGAGCAGTTGGCCAAGCTTTACGTTCGCGAGATTGTGAGGCTTCACGGGGTGCCATAAAATTATAATAAGTGCATGATAATTACTAGAATAATATGTAGGACTTGTAAAACGAGTTTCAAGTCCAAATAATGAGAACTGGTGCTAGAAACCGTTACTAGCTTTGAAAAGCGCGTACCAGAAAGGTGCTCTGAAAATTATAAGAAAAATATGATAATTCTTGTAAAATTGAGTAGGTTAGGAATCCAGAGTTTGGGATTAAAATGCTAAGCGTAGCAATTAAAGTTAATACTGTGTGTTTTAATTGAAAGTGGCTATATATACTCTAATCATTGGGCACAAAACCCTAGACCAGATTTCCTACGTGCCTCCATTTTGTGAAACACCTCCAGCCACCCTTTTCCACCTTCTCCTCCATTGTGGTGAGCCAAGGAGCTTCATTTCTCCCTGGTTTCTTCTCCAAATACCTTGGGGCTTGTGAGAGCTTGCTTGGTGTGGGAGTGTGAGGGCTTTTCTGAGTTCTTGTCACTGTGAGTGAGGTGGAGAGGTTCTGAGTTTGTGAGTTGAGTGTTGTGAGCCTTGGTTATGGCACTTTGAGGTCCAAGTGGTGACCTTTGGTGAGAAAGAACCAACCTTTGTAAAGTCATTTTCGTGTGCCTTGAAGGTCAGACCTGTAGAGGCAGATTTGAGAGCTCCAAGAGCCTTTCTTCCTCTGTTTTGAGCTTTGGTGAGTTATACCAACCTTGATCATGTGTTTTGTTGAATAAAAGAAGTGTCTTTGCATGTTTAAAGAGTTAAACAAGTAACCAACAGTGGTATGACCCTTAAACAGTATAAAGATGCATGCTTTAACGTTTGAAAGTGTTAAAAATGAAACCTTGGAAGGATATCTTCACGAAATGCAGTTTCTGCATTCTGTCGTGAAATATCCGGATATGTGCCCGAGAAATGTCCGGATATGTGATATCCGGATATGGGATTTGGATATCCGGATATTGGATATCCGGATATGGGAATCTGAATATCCAGATATTGCATATCCGGATATGCCCCGTGGAATATCCGGATATTCTGGGATTTTGTTGAACAGTAGTTGTGCTGTGTGTACAGTAGGCTATTGGGGGTTTGTGGACCCTAGATTGATGAAGTTGAACTTCTGTAATTAATGAACTAAGTCAGAATCAAGTGATTAAAGGCTTATGGCTTGGTATGGAGCCTTAAGACGTAAAACGTAATTGAAAGGCGTTGTCTTAATATTGTAAGCTTGCGGTGCATGTTATTGATATATTGTTGGTCCATAACAGATTGTGAATCTGTTGTGTTTGGACTTTGAGTTGTGGACTCTTGGCCTTGGGTGTTATCTTGCAAGGTAAGCTTTCTTGTCCTCGATTTAGCCATGTTGTGGTTCCATCATGTCCCATGGGGGGTGTGGTTATATGTATGTTGTGTTTCATGCTTTGAATATTTGAAATGTTGTTGAGCTTTATGTGTAATGGCTTTTAATATGCATGTGTTTTTTCATCTTGACGGTAAGCCTGAGTATGTGGCGTCATATGTAACACCCCGTATATATCCGGTAATGTTATCATACTATCGTATTAAGCAGCGCTTAATTAAAAATGCGGAATATCTTTTTCTTTCCAATTATGATGTCCTTATCATTACCAACTTGCTTATTAATCAATTAAAAAAACATCGCCTGTATGTAATTGCAATAAAACAGCTAACTGAGATACCTCATAATCATAGATAATAAAAGTGTGGCTCTAGTCACGGAACTACAACAACGTAGACCGGACCATCTAACAGTTTATACAACTCCAAATCAAAAGCACTAACATATAGTGTCATGGGCAATCCCCTTGCTCACTCAAATAAGGCAACATGCCCAACATCACTCTCAATAACAACATAAATATAAATAGCGAAAAACATAAACAACATCCATATCCAGTCATGGCAGCAAACAGCATACTATCATCAACTAAGCTCTGGCCTCTTGCCACCAGAGGCATCAGTCACCAAACTACCAGAACCTGAAATAAGCATTCCCCAAACGTGGGGTAAGATCTCTAATCTAGAAATCTCAGTAAGTCAGTGAGTCCTCAAGGATCTTCCACCCCAAGCTCACTTACATGTGCAATATAAGTTTAAAAGCAGATATCATCATCAGTTCTAAAACAGTGCAATGCAGCAGATAATCATGCCATGTGTGTCAATTCTATTCTACTGGCCAGAGAAATGCAGGATTTACATACGCTAAATACCCACACTAGTGCAAGACGCTACTTGCATTCACCCCGGATCGCCATATCGTATGACGTTACATACTCAGGTTACCGTCAAGATGAAACAACACATGCATATTAAAAGCCATTACACATAAAGCTCAACAGCATTTCAAATATTCAAAGCATGTAACACAACATGCATACAACCATACCCCCATGGGACATGGTGGAACCACAACATGGCTAAACCGAGGACACGAAAGCTTACCTTGCAAGCTAACTCCAAAAGCCAAGAGTCCACAGCTCAAAGTCCAAACACAACAGATTCACAATCTGTTATAGACCAATACTATATCAATAATAATGCAACACAAGCCTATAAATTAAAGACAACGCCTTTCCTTACGTTTTACGTCTTAAGGCTCCATACCAAGCCATAAGTCCTTAATCACAACGATTCTGACTTAGTTCATTAATTACAGAAGTTCAACTTCATCAATCTAGGGTCCACAAACCCCCAATAGCCTACTGTACACACAGCACAGCTACTGTTCTACGAAATCCCAGAATATCCGGATATTCCTCGGGACCATATCCGGATATGCCATATCCGGATATCTCACTGGACATATCCGGATATGCAATATCCGGATATCCAGAATCCCATATCCGGATATCTAATATCCAGATGTCCAAATCCCATATCCGGATATCCAATATCTGGATATTCCACGGACAAATATCCGGATATTTCACGACAGAATGCAGAAACTGCATTTCGTGAAGATATCCTTCCAAGGTTGGGTTTTTACCGATTTTAAACACCTAAACATGCATTTCTAGGTGTGTTCAACATTACCCAACAACAAGTTATCATATTTTAGTCATTAGATGCATCAAGGTACCATTTTTAAGCCTTAAAACTCAGAATGGAGATGCTCTTTGAGCTCAACACAGCCCCTCAAGTCTGACTCAAGGAAGGTGCACGAAAATGGCTTCACATAGGTTGGTTCTTCTCACCAAAGGTCACCACTTGGACCTCAAAATTCCATGACTATGGCTTTCAGCTCCCAAACCACCCAAAACCAGCACCCTCACCCATACACATAGGATGGAAACTCAGAATACACCCTCACACTTCCTTACCATGCATGTTCTTAAGTGTATACAAGCTCAAAGAGGGAAGAAATCAAGTAAAGGTGACAACTTGAGTTCAAAAATGGTGAAAGGAGGCAATGGAACAGTAAACCACCCTCAGCCCACCAAGTGCTTCACGTAGGAATTCTGGTATGCCTAGGGTTATGTGCTAAAATGCATATATATAGCCACTTAGCCATAAAACACACAGTATTAACCTTAATTGCTACGCTTAGCATTTTAATCCCAAACTTTGGATTCTGAAACTACATAATTTTCTAAGAATTATCATATTTTTCTTATAATTTTCTAAGCGACTTTCCGGTACGCGCTTTTCGAAGCCAGTACCGGTTTCTAGCACCAGTTCTTATTACTTGGACTTGAAACTCGTTTTAAAAGTCCTACATATTATTCTAGTAATTATCATGCACTTACATTAATTTTCCGGGATACTTTTTCGGAACGCATTTATACCGACTAGCAGAACTGGTATCTGCACTTTCTTCCGAAAAGCGACTTTCAGCATTATTACTCACTTACTATAATTATTAAAGCCTCATAATAATTATTAGGGTCAGTTATGGAATCATTTCCTATTTTCTCATAATTTATTAATTAAATTCCTTAATTAACGGTACAGGTTCTTACATTCACCCCATCTTTTTAGGATTTTGACCTCAAAATCAGAAACATACCTGGTCGAAACTCAGGGTACTGCCGGAGAAGCTCGTCCTCACGCTCCCAAGTACACTCCTCAGGAGTCATTCCGGTCCACTGCACTTTGACCATCGGAATGATCTTGCTCCTCAGCTGCTTCTCGCCACGATCGAGAATCTTTAGTGGTCCGACGGGAGTC
This sequence comes from Gastrolobium bilobum, assembly GCF_033153095.1. Taxonomy (NCBI): domain Eukaryota; kingdom Viridiplantae; phylum Streptophyta; class Magnoliopsida; order Fabales; family Fabaceae; genus Gastrolobium; species Gastrolobium bilobum. The sequence continues at coordinate 59,247 of NW_026895803.1, read as the reverse complement.
TTTAGGTTCTCCCGAACCTCCTCATCATCCGGTTGCACAACATACGATGGATTTGCTATGTACCTCTGAAGCTGAGACACGTGAAACACGTCATGGATGTTAGCCAGGTTCGGAGGCAAGGCAAGCCGGTAGGCAACAAGTCCTACTCTACCAAGAATCTGGTATGGCCCAATAAACCGCGGGCTCAGCTTCCTCACTCCGAGTGCCCGTCCAACACCGGTGACAGGTGAAAGTCTCACAAACACGTGCTCACCCTCACTGAACTCCAGTGGTCGACGCTTGACATCGTAGTAGCTCTTCTGACGATTCTGCGCCTGCTTCAGCTTTTCCCTGATCATCTGGATCTGCAGGGTGGTATCTTGGACAAAGTCCAAGCCAAACAACTCACGATCCCCAACCTCCGACCAGCAGGTAGGTGTACGACACCTCCTACCGTAGAGCGCCTCGTAGGGTGCCATGCCCAGGCTAGTATGAAAACTGTTGTTATAAGAAAACTCTACCAATGGAAGGTACCTATCCCATGCCGAGCCCTGCTCCAACGTGCAAGCCCGCAACATGTCCTCCAAGGTCTGGATAGTCCGCTCAGTCTGTCCATTAGTCTGAGGGTGATAGGCTGTACTCAGTCTCAACTGCGTACCAAAAGCTTCCTGCAGCGCCTCCCAGAACCGAGATGTGAACTTCAGGTCCCTATCACTAATGATACTCTCGGGCACCCCGTGAAGCCTCACGATCTCGCGAACATAAAGGTTGGCCAACTGCTTTGTAGTGAAACTCACCTTCACTGGAAGAAAATGGGCAGACTTTGTCAATCTGTCCAGAATGACCCATATCGAGTCACAGCCAACCTGAGTCTTCGGCAAACCCACAACGAAGTCCATGGAAATGCTCTCCCATTTCCACTCTGGAATCTCAAGAGGTTGAAGTTTACCAGACGGCTTCTGGTGTTCAATCTTCACCTTCTGGCAGATCAAACACTTGGACACAAAGATAGCAACATCTTTCTTCATGCCCGGCCACCAGAAGTTCTTCTTCAAGTCTTGATACATCTTAGTAGCACCAGGGTGGATAGAAAACTGACCCTTATGGCCTTCTGCCATAACCTCTTCTGTCAACGGACCTCGAGGAACCACAATCCTCCGCTGGAACAAAAGCAATCCATCATCATTCCAAGACACACCGTCTTGGTTCTTCACATAATCCAGACACTCTCTCTGAACTTGTGCCTCTTTGATCTTTTCTAGCATCTCGTTCACAGCATCTGCTGCTTCCAACTCGAGAAGTACACTCTCACACGGAGCGGTCACTACCAAGTTTTGAAACTTCTCAACCACATCAAAGTTACCAAGTAACAAACTGGATGAACTACTGGATTTCCGACTCAAAGCATCAGCTACCACATTAGCCTTGCCAGGATGATACCTTAGCTCGAAGTCGTAGTCCTTAATGAACTCCATCCATCTCCTCTGCCTCATGTTCAACTCCTTCTGGTCGAACAGGTACTTCAAACTCTTGTGGTCACTGAACACCACAAACCTCAAACCAAAAAGATAATGCCTCCAAATTTTGAAAGCAAACACAATCGCAGCCAACTCCAAATCATGAGTCGGGTAGTTCTCCTCATGAGGCTTCAACTGCCTCGAAGCAAAAGCAACAGCTCTGCCAGACTGCATCAACACACAGCCCAACCCCTTTCCAGAAGCATCACAGTAAAGCTCAAACTGCTCCTCAGGATCAGGAAGGATCAACACAGGTGAAGAAGTCAATCTCTCCTTCAACTCCTGAAAGCACGCCTCACACTCGTGAGTCCATACAAATGGAGTCTCCTTTCGGGTAAGGCGAGTCAAAGGGAGAACCATCGTGGAAAAACCCTTGATGAACCTCCGATAGTAACCTGCCAAACCCAAGAAGCTCCTCACCTCCGTAACTGTCTTGGGTCTCTCCCAATCCAACACGGCCTCAATCTTGTTGGTATCCACTGCAACTCCATCTGCTGAAATCACATGCCCCAGAAATTTGACTGATTTTAGCCAAAACTCACACTTAGAAGGTTTAGCATAAAGCTTTTTCTCCTTCAGCTAAAATATTTACCACTCTTACAACTAATTTAATCACTTTGATTTTCGTCAATCTAACGGTTATAATCTATTAGAAATTAATAACATTTATTGTGTCATGTTTATTAATTAATTATAAATTCTCAATAAATTATAACTGTTAGATTGACGGAAATCAACGGTGATTAAATTGATTGTAAGAGTGGTAAACGTTTTTGGTGGTAAGTATATCCTGCCCCTAAAAGTTATTCATTTCCCTTATTTTGGAGTTAAAACCCTCCAAATTAGGGTTCTTTAATTTTAAGAATAAGAAAGATTTTGGAAGGTTGAGGAGTTAAAACCATCCAAAAGTTGTAGGCCTTGACTTAGGAGTAAAACCCACCTTTCCTTGCATCTTGGGAAGTATTGTGGAGTGAGTTATCCCTCCCCAAAGAGCTCACGATATTGTTCATCGTGGTTGAAAAATATTGAGATTCTGGATGATCCATTGCTTGGTTATCGGTTCATTGGTTGCCTGACACGAGCTGTCGTACTCGCGCAAATTAATAAAATCAGATTTCTTAAAATTTGTAGTAGAGTGTCAACCTGCGTCGTCTCTCAAGTAAATCGAAGGATTAAAATCGCATATTAAAACAGAAAATAAAAGGGGGGGGTCTTGTTTGCTCAATTTGAAATAAAACAGAATGTAAAAAGATGAAATTGAAATCGTAATTTAAAAAACAAACCTAAGGTTAGGATTCCTAAGACGTCCTTCCTCGAATAAAAAGATATCAAATTCGTGATTAATCTCAATTAAATCAGAATCCTTGTATCCAATTAAGAACCCTCTCTAGCGATCGCCTAGCGTTTGATCAAATACGGTGCTTCTACTCATACAATCGCAGAGTATTAGCCCGTTTGACTTAAGGTCATAGGTTAATCAATCTAATCATCAAATCTGATGATTAATCTCTTTCTATAATCGCAATCGCGAATCTCTGATTGAATATCCACAATCACACGATATCAATCTGAGTTTGGAAGAGAAACAAATCTGATTTTAAGAGTTCAGATCCTCTAGACTCTTCCATGGAATCTATTACCCTTAGGTTGATTAAAGGGTTCTTAGCCATGCATGGCTAAGGTAAACATAATTAAAAATTAAGAAAAAGAAGAAAAAATAAAGAAAAAGAACAGAAATTGTAGATTAATCTCGAGAGACAATTTGTCGATCTTACAAACTCTCCAATGAAGATTGCCGACAAGTTTCCTAAACAAACCCTTTTAACCCACATCACAAACGGGTTAGGGTTCAACTAATTTCGGCCCACAATAATAAAATAAACAAAATCAGAACTCAAACAATGGCTTTGGGCCTCAACAAAATTGGGTTCTAATTACAAATTTAAATCAATAAAATTCCAGCAACTTTTTTCTGACTTGGTCTCTGATTTCGACCATCTTCCTATCCGAATTGGGATTTCTTATCTTTAAAGAATTTTTAGCCCTCTTAGTTATCTTTAAAACTCAACAAGAACGGAGTCAATCCGACACCTGTGGAGTGAAATATGATAAAAAATACTAAAGTAACATAAAGTTAGAAATTCATGACGAAAATAAATTAAACTCAATAAACAATCAGAAATATAATTTAACCCAAAAGACCATTATTTTCTTTCCAAATACTCCTAAAATACTAATCAAGGGTGATAAATAAGTGCAATAAAATATTCATTATCAAATTTCCCCACACTTATCTTTTTGCACTCCTGAGCAAAATCAAAAATCGAAACAAACAAAAGTAAAAACTAAAAGATTAACCTATCATTTTTAAAAATTGTCAAGAATACAGAGTTTGAATATAGATCATAGAACTTCAACAGATCAACCAGAAAAAACAAAAATTCCTTCATCTCAAGTTTACAGAACCTGGTAATTTCAAATGATATAGTTGATAAAGCACAATGGTCTCTCAGATGCTCTCAATCAAGCTCTCAAGTGTATGGGTAAATAAGTGTATCACTCTAATTCTACTAAGGAAAATTGTCAACTATAGGCCTGCTCAAGTTTTATTTCTCCACTACTAAAAACAAATGCATGCATAAAGCAACATGACTTTATTAAAGGTTAAAATGGGGCTAGAGTGAAGATAAGGATGAGTATGAAAAAAAGAGGTTAAACACCCAAAAATTTAAAAGAACATTAGCTAAATAAAAATTATACTAATGAAACATAACTGAAATAAAAGTAGAAAAACACAACACAAAGAGCTAAAAAAATTCTTTTTCTTTTTCACTTTTTAATTTTTTTTTATTTTTTGTTTTTTTTTTCTCATTTTTTTTATAGTAAAAGTAACATATTAAATGAATGCTCCTCCCCCACACTTAGGGTATTGCACGTCTCGGGCAAACCTCACACTTAAACATAAAACTATAGTGAAACCAATGCTCAGTAAATTTTCAGGGTGTGGAATTAATTGATTTTTAGCTTGGGCTAGTGATGTGGCTAAGAAACAGAGGATATAAGGCACAAAGGGGCTAACCAAAGGGAATATAATTCAAGGGATGACTATCTGGCTAAAGTGGAAAAAAGAAAGAAGGCCTAAATCATATCTATGCATGCAAAAGAATAATGTAATTTCAAAAAGAACAAGAGCAATTTGTAGAGAACAACAATCAAGAGTATAAGCACACAAGAAATAAAGAATGGCAGATGATAAAACCATTCATATAGGCCCAAATTCTCACCAAAAGATATACCAATTGTAACAGCCCGTTATGTACCGGTATTGTTAACATTGATTATGATATTAGACGCAGTTACAATCACAGCAATTCATTTATAAAAATGCGAGTAAACTTTTTTCTTTTTATTACGCGAGCATTTAAAACAATAAAAAGCGTATTAAATAAAAGCTGTGACCGTAACTGATAACTCTTTGAGGAATAATAATATAAACTGCCTAGATATCCTATATCACTCTTCTCAAGTCACCAAGGGGTTCCCATAAACCCACTTAGCCTAAATTTCACTTTTACGTTTTCTACCTATCCGAATGTGGTTCGGTATTTTAATTACTGTAGAAAATCCGCAAGTAGCACGCTATTCATATTTTAGTAGGTTATTCTAGACTTAATTATATTTCTAACAAGATATCACACGAGTCATAAATTTTTCATTTGCTCCGGTTATCACCGTTTGAAGTTGGACAAGCAAATCCGTCAGAAACCCCAAACAGGACTACAAACAGCCCTCACTCTCTCGACGATTCTGGAAAATCCACTTAGCCAATTGCTCTCAAATTTTTATACAGTAAACTAGACACATAAAGCTTCCTTTTGACATATCATTAACCTAATTTTACCAAGAAACTAAGCGGGAATAAATTTCCCAAAAACTGCTAGAAACAGCCCCATGTGCAGGGGCGTTCTGAATAGTCTGTGTTCTATGTCTTCTACAGGGCTGCTTGTAACTCCTTTGGTTCCTAAATTTTAACACAAGGTGGTGGACATCTCAAGATTTACAATGGCGTATGGCATATCCCTATTGAATTTTTGTGGAGGGAGATATGCTCTCTCCAAGCTCACCTAAATTCTGCCAATTTCTAGAGAATTTGCCAGAGTCTCATTTGTTTTTTCAACATATCCCACCTTTGAAGGTGTGTTATCTAACCTCAATTTGTACCTAATAAACATGGGTGGCACTCAAGGACCAGCAATACCTTGGTGCTCTTATAACCCTTTATAATTTATATCAATGAGTTCACTTTACAACTTAACAATTACATTATCAACTCTTAAACTATTTCAATCACATTAACTCTTTTGCATGCATTTCTTTTACATAAAACATAAATCAAATCCTAAAATAGGCCTATTTCCCTTTCATCATATACATGCTTCAATATTACAAAATGTCTCCAAATTACAAATTACAACTTCTTTACAACTATTACAATTGTCCTTCAAATATATATAATAAATTCTCCAAAGTAAATCATGACAATAACGGACTAAACTTAGACAAGATACATCATGAACAAAGATGACAACAATAACCCTGAATCACATGCATTGTTCATGACCTAAGTCTAGCCTAGGCCCAACGGCCACAAAATGCAACCCAAGCCTATGCCTAAATTCATTCTACGGGCCTCTTGCCCACCGCTCCAACTCTACTAGCACTACCTGAAATAAAGCCCCCGAGACGGGATGAGATATACGAATATATCTCAGTAACCCAGAGGTTCTGGAGAATAGTCCGCCCAATGGCTCACTTCGATACATATCAATAATATAATACAACATTAAAACGGGGTAAAGCAATAGATTTAGTGAGATAGGGAAGCATAGGGAACAAAATACGGTGAAGCTGAAATGGTCGATGCCAATACCACACAACATCCGGCCTAGTGGCCTCGGTATATAGCCTACGGGTTCTAACCCAAGGAAGTGTTCCCAGAACATCAACCAAGGCACCCTCCATCCATATACACCCGAGACTTCCTAGTTTGCTCCTCTCCGGATGACACACCACGACCCCAGGTCAACTGGAACTCCCTCATGGAGACCTATCCAGTGGAAGTCTGTAACGCCCGAAGGCAACTGTCTACTGGCCAGAGATAAATTTATTTCATTTACACTAAAATATGTGGAGCCCATGGTTTTTCTTTCTCTCTTTTCTCCTCATATAGGCCCGCATGGATCTTACGTATTTTTATGTGTATATAGACAATAAAATTTATCTCTTAAAATATGAGAAACGTTAACCCTTATAATATTAACAAAATTATTTTTCATTAAAAAATATAATGGGGCTTGTTGGTCCACAAATGGAGGGGGGGGGGGGGGGGGGGTTAATACTATGGGTATACCGAACTCGATACACTCATTTATTAAAATAGATATGTTTATTTAATTTATTTTTTTGTATATTTTCCTCCATGTCTCAAAACAATTTCTTATTTAGTTCCATCTTTTGTGCCGAAAGTCTTCTCACAAATGGCGAGCTCAAATGGAGGTTCTACGATACATATCGACAAGAGCGTTTCTTATAAGGTACTGATCAGCCTCGAGCTCTTTGTTGAAGAGCTTAAGCCTCGAGGAACCTATCATTGGTTGGCCACTTGCTAGAAGCATAGCAGGCATACGATACAAAAGATGTTAGTGGAGGAAACAGGTGCAACATAAGACGAAGTGAAAAAGGGGATAAAAATATGTGTGGTACAAGAATTGAAGGGAAAAATGTGTTTCTTTCAAAGGACATACTTATATTTTGTAAACGAGAGAAACAAACAAATTATGGGGTGGAGTGCATATGAAAAATGCGAAACAAAAGAATGGTGAAGTAAAGAAGTCTTCGAAAATGATGAATGAATTATTTTCGTAAAAATCACGTGTGATAAAAGACAAATAAATAATAAAAAGAGTAAATATCTTTTTTAGTCCCTAACAAAAAATACGGTCTCCACTTTAGTCTTTTACAAAAATAAATTAGTCAGTTAGTCCCTAACAAATTCAAAGTGGACATATTTAGTTGAAATCGTGGTCCCTCACAAATTCAAAAAAGATCCATATTAGTCCTTCAAAAGGACTAAAATGGGTCCACCTTGAATTTGTTAGGAACTAACTGACTAATTTGTTTTTGTAAGAGACTAAAGTGGAGACCCTGTTTTTTGTTAGGGATCAAAAAGGGTCTTTACTCTAATAAAAATTAACATTTTAAAATTTTTGAATAAGAATAATTTTAAAAAATCATTAAAAGTGAAAAAAGAAATAAGTGTGCTATATTAGAGGTTGAATAACCCCACTCAAAATTCACAACAGTAAAATGCCAAACTATTATGGATGAATTTTTTTATTTGTTTTTAACGTTTTCATTGAAAAATAATTTACATTTAAAATAAGTTAATTTAATTAGGAACACAATATTTCATGCCTTTAAGCTATGTTGCACCAACATTGACATAGGACACGACATGATATGACACGTTAATGTAAAAAATATTAGATTTCGACACGTTAGGACACGTTTTGATATTAAATAATATTTTTAAAATATGTAGTGTATATTATATTTAATATTCAATAATTTAACAAAAAAATAAAGTCAAACTTATAATACCCATCGATTTTGCTATGAAACATAAGATATTCCAAATATTTATATTAAACTCAATAAAATGGTAATAGTAATACAATAAATGTAATAGTTGGAACTAAAATCGCAACTCAACGCAACTTTTGAACCCTTTTTTGAGTCTATGCAACTCGTGCTGGAGTGTCGGATTGTCGAGAAGTGTCGAATACGACATATCAAGATTATTTGAATGATAGCTTTAAGTGGAATGAAATATTGTACTGACCAAAAAAAGACACATTTTTTTTTCCGTAGAATCAATTATGGTACGGACCCAGGAAAAGTGCATATTTTTTTTGTGTGGAAGATTATATTTACAAATTTTTTATTTACAAACTACATTATGTCTTACCGATAAGACAATATTGAATGAAGTCTTATCGGTAAGACATAGTGTTATTTATAGGTTTGTCAAAAAAAAAAGTTTGTCGATATAATCCTCCTCTTCTTTTTGTAATTGAAACAGGTGACTTATTCATGTTGAAATTCATATTTGCTTGGAGAAACTTCTATAAATAAAGGCACACATTAAGTTCTTCCCAACTGAAAGCCTTAACGTGAAAAGATTAGTTTATGAGCCATTTAGTGCACTAGTTGTCTGTTTCATCATAGTTGGAAACAAAGGTTATCCATCATAATCCCGAAAAGAAAACTATGTCTGTTTCGGCCACTTCAATACTAATTCCTCCAACCAGTAGTGCTTCCTCCGACTACTCTCGACGTTCCGCAAATTATCATCCTAATGTTTGGGGAGATCATTTTATTCAATATGGTTTGGAGCCTACGGTAATATGACTTTGTTCTTACTAATCTTTATATATTCAATATGCATATTTATAAAGGAAAAAAATAAAAATTCAGTCACTGGACCGTCCAGTGCAATAAGTTCTCACGGTCCAGTACACTTAGTTCTCCCGCGAGAACTTAGTGCACTAAATATTATAATGGTGTTTTTTAGGTGTTCTTTCAGGAGAACAGAGTTATAATATTTACTATAACTGTGTTCTCGCGGGAGAATTTAGTGCACTGGACCGAATTTTGTATCCAATCATTGTACACTCACTAAACTCATTTATAAAATATATATATTCAATGGTTAAGGATCCTTTTACCAACTTTTTTTTATAAGTTTTTGCAAATTACACTACGTACTCTCGGAAGTACAAAGTATAACCTAGTATACTTTCAGGAGTAAATAGTGTAGTTTGTAAGAGTTTGTAAACAGAAACTATCCTCGTATTCAATATGCATGTACATAATTCGATCATACTCGTGATCTAACGGTCATAATCATATTTTGCATTTTGTATATGTGTGTCAAGTGTCTCTTGAAGAACATTGACTTTGTGATCAATTTTATGATTCTCTCCATTATTTTATAAAAATTTACTGTCATTACTAACAGAACAAAAGTTTAATGTGTAGGATGTGGATGAAATAATGGAGAAGCAAATTATAGCACTAAAAGAAAAAATAAGACAGAAGCTAGTCCCCGGGAATAAGAAGGCCTTAAGGCCCTTGATGGAAGCTACCTTGACTGATTCAATCCAACGTTTGGGATTACACTATCATTTTGAACATGAAATTCGTGAAGTGTTGCAACGTATTCACAATAGTTATGTTGAAAATGGTCTAATAACTCTCAATGAAAACCTCTATTCTCTTGCCCTTGTCTTTAGGCTACTGAGGCAGCAAGGATACCACATTTCACCTGGTAGGTCCCACGTTATCTTCTTTTATTACATTTTAATTGTAAAAGTTTTTGGAAAAATATAATACAAGATTAAGAAAACATGAGAACTCAAGCAAATAAGAAAATGGATTAACAATGCAAATACAACAAAAAATTATGTATCTTATAAATACAAAAAAAGTTATGTATCTTATGGTGGGATATTAAATTTCAGATGTTTTTAAGAAGTTCAAGAATGAGGAAGGCAAATTCAATGAAACTATTACTGCTGATGTTGAGGGAATGCTAAGTTTATACGAAGCTGCACATGTCAGCATTCATGGAGAAGACATATTGGATGAAGCGCTTGCTTTCACTACCTCACATCTTGAGTTCATGACCACACATTTGAGTCCTTCTCTTGCTGCTAAAGTCAATCATGCCTTAAAACGACCACTCCGCAAGAACCTACCAAGGCTAGTCGCAAGGCATTATATTTCTACTTATGAGGAAGATCCTTCACATGATGAAACTTTGTTCCTCTTTGCCAAATTAGATTTTAATATCCTCCAAAAGACACACCAGAAGGAACTTGGCAATATCTCAATGTAAGTTCTTCAACCACAACACATTAATAAATAAATAGAAAGCATCCGTTGTTTCAACATGCAAGTGACTCATGCATTGGTCAATGAATTAGGTGGTGGAAAGATTTGGATTTTGCAACAAAACTGCCTTTTGCACGCAATAGGATTGTGGAACCTTACTTTTGGATATTGGGAGTGTTTTCTGAGCCTCAATACTCTCTCGGTAGAAGGCTAATGACAAAGGTGATATCTATGACATCAATAATGGATGATATATATGATGTCTATGGTACATTGGAAGAGCTACAACTTTTCACCGAAGCAATAGAAAGGTTTGGGGTTTTAAATTAACTACGAAATGATCACTTTTATTTCCTAACTGAATTATTTTCTTGGGTGAAACCTGTTAACATTTTGATGGCCTTTCCATAATTAATGGACATTTTAGGTGGGATATCAGCTGTAGGGATTTTGTGCCAGAGTACATGAAATTTTACTACCAAGCACTCTTGGATGTTTATAAAGAAATTGAACAAGAGATGACCAAAGAAGGAAGAGCATTCTGTGTAATCTATGCAAAAATTGAAGTAAAATTCTGATTCTATTTGCCTTTTTCGAAGTGTTCTCTTCATTTTAATAGGATCTAAGTAGGAACTAGGACGTTTATGACATGATCAACACTGTCTTCAAATGTAATAACTTATATTTAACATTGTAAATTATTGTGGTGTCCATATATACCAGATGAAAAGATTGGCCCAAGCCTACTTTGCTGAGGCTAAATGGTTAAGTAGCAATTATACTCCGTCAATGGAAGAGTATATGGATGTTGCACAAGTAAGTTCTGCTTACCATATGCTCACAGCAACAGCCTTCATAGGGATGGGAGATATTGCTACAGAAAAGGCCTTCCAATGGTTAACCAATGACCCTAAAATTGTTAATGCTTCAAAAATTATTTGCAGACTCATGGATGATATTGTTTCCAATGAGGTAATTAATCCCAAGATTTAATTTCCTTCATATTCTAAACAACATGATTGATAGTTTCTGCCCTTCATTTTGTTTTAGTTTGAGCAGAAGAGAGGGCATGTTGCCTCTGCTCTTGAGTGCTACATGAAGCAACATGGTGTCACAAAACAAGATGCCATTGACGAATTATATAGACGAGTGACGAGTGCTTGGAAGGATATCAATGAGGAATTGCTTGACCCTACAGAAATGCCAAAGCCTCTTCTAATGGTAGTTCTCAACCTGTCACGTGTAATTTATGTGCTTTACAAAGAAGGAGATGGTTACACTCACTCTAAAGAATCAACAAAGAAAGAAATTGCAGATATCCTCTTGAAGCCATTGCCAGTATGAGATAAGGGCTTTGCTTCTTCAACTGTATTATAAACAGTTATTGCAGTATATGTGATATTGGGTGTATTGGTATCAGGGCAGCTAGAATTTTCTACCAAAAAAGAGAAATGAAAGAATGGCGAGTTTGTAAAATGATAATAAACAATGTTTTATATAATGAAGATTAATCTTTCTCCTAAAGATGCCTTGTACGGACTTAATAGCACCATAACTGAAGTAAAAGAACAACTCATTAATTCTAAGTTTCTAGCCCCAAAAACAAAAAGTGAAAAGAAAAGGAAAACTTGATCTCGAATTCGAGTTTTAGGTATGCAAAACTTTGTCATTCTTGTGATCTTCCTGTAATTGAGTAATCAAGGAAACAACAGACAAATCTTCAAAAAGAAAAGAAAAACTTATCGTCAGACAAGTAACTTGTGAGGAATTATTTAAATTTTAGATAATCAAGCTAAATCGGTTTCTAATTGCTCCCTCCCAGTATGGCTGTGTGAGCCACTAGCATCATAAATACTAGCATTCCCGCTTTATAAATCTTACGGGATCACTACTAGAAAAAACTTGTATAGTGACGGAATTGTTATAGAAATTTCGTCGCTAATTTCATCGTCACTACTACTTTCCGTCACAAATTTCCTCGCAAAATAATTTGCGAGGGAATTAGTGACGGAAAGTAGTAGTGACGATGAAATTAGCGACGGAATTTCCATAACAATTTCGTCACTATACGAGTTTTTTCTAGTAGTGGATAGTAACCCAATTTACACATATGCAAAGAATGAATTAACAAAAAAATGAATTAACATACACTGAGATTATCATATCATTCATATGTATTGCTTAACAACTAAATGATAAAAAAGCCCTTATTAACTATAAAATACATAAAAATACTCCTAGTTAAAAAATGACATAAAAAATAAAAATATTTAAAAACTAATAAACAAATAATATACACACACGACAAAGAATGAATTAGCAAATAAATATATCTGATAACCAAGAATCATTCAACGGCTTCAAGGTTCAACACAAGACCTCTTTTCACGGGGACTACAAATGACATGACAGATCAGTGGCGGACCCACTTGCGGCAAATACCCGCAAGTGCGGACATAAAAAAAAATTCAATTTTTTTTTCTTGGTTGCAAGTTCTTATTTGTCTCCTGGTTCAATATATATATTATAAGTAAATATCTTTTTAAGTTCCTAGCAAAATATAGAGTTCCCATTTTAGTTCCTTACAACAACAAAAATTAATCTCGAGGTCCATAAAAAATTTAAAGTGGACCAATTTAGTTAGAATCGTGGTCTCTCACAAATTCAAAAAGATCTACATTAGTCTCTCAAAAAGACCAAAATGGATCCACTTTTCATAAGGACTAGGTGACTAATTTTTTTTTATAATGGACTAAAGTGAGACCGAATTTTTTGTTAGGGACCACAAATGATATTTATTCTTATATTAGTTAGCAACGTACGAAGATGATTAAAAAAACGTAGCAACGCAAATTGATTTGAGAGAAGATTTATTCTTCCTCCCCTATCACATACCCATTCTCATGCTCTCTTCATCCTTTGTTTCCTTTTTCATTTTTATAAAAAGAGAGAATTGATCGCAGGTCTGACATTCTCAAATAAGTTAATATCTAGAAACGAGGCTTTCAATATTATTTTGCTTGCCTTCTGTACAGGTATTGTTGACTTTTTATTCACTATAAAATAGAATGATGATATATATGGATGTACTGAAGTATATTCTCATATTTGTTTTGGAGAATTGGTAAGATTTAGGGGGGAGAAATAATTGGTCAAACTATTGTCTGCAGCTTGTTATGGAAGCAACTAAATTATGAGCGGTTTAAACGTTGATTTAAACTTTCTTTACAACAAAAAATTCGGATGCACTGTCCCTGAAACCCCGCCACTAGATATGCCGACATAAAAATAATTTTTTGTGTCCGTCAAGATGACACATCAAAACACGTTTTATGTCGACTTGTGAGATCAAACGAGTTTTGTGTGGGTTTGAGAAAATAATATGAATTATTATATTATCGTGTCGGGGGTTGATTTGCATATTTCACTCAGGTTTTCTTGTTATTTTTAAATTTGTTTAAATCAAATTATTATTTTTAGTGTGTCAATCTGTAATTGTGGAGGATAGCGTTTGGATTTAAATTTTTGACTTGTAAACGAATACGTGTTCGAGTTGAATAATTTCACATGTGGATCGAACTTTGTCACGAGACAAACCCAATATACTGACACGTTTCACCAAGGGAAATACATGGATAGGAGGTGACTCACCTCAATGTCGCTCTTGAGTCAGCCTCCCATGCTTTGATAGGCTATGAAATTTTTGTTATGATAGGGTATGAAAATTCATTGAGGAAGTTTTGTTCTCTCTCTTCTAGTTCTTCAGATAAATCATGGAAAAAATGTTTATCTTTTTAAATGACACAATTTATATCATTTCATTCTCACAAAGAGGTGGGATCCACACCTTTTTTTATCAACTCTCTTTCCTCCTTTATCTATTTTTTTTCTCTCTCAAAATAACATAATTTTACATCCTTTAAAATGACACATGATACTCTGCTGGTTTATATGAAAATAACACGAGGTCTGGTATTGTGCCAATTCCCAAAAATACATTTAAAGGAATATTTGGTATGGGTATTTGGTATAGAATTGTTAGAGAATAAAATAAAATCATTAAAAAAACTATCACCTAACGCCTTAAAATTTTAAGTTGAAATGGTTCTTAACAAAACCATCACCTATCACTTTAAGGTTTTGGGTCGAAGTGATTCTTAATCAGAATGATGGGGAAGTGGGGTGAGGAATATTTAATTACCATGTTTGGTATGAGTATTGTGAAAAAAATCTCAGCAAATAATTTTCCTAGGTATTTTTCTTTTCAATTACACAAAGGCAAATAATTATCTCACTCATCCTTTGGTATTTTTTTTTTTTTGCCTTGGGTTTTAGATTCTGAATATAATATGTTGAGTCAAATAATTATCTCATCAATATATATATATATATATATATATATATATATATATATATATATATATATATATATATTTGGTACATATCTCATCAATATTTTATCATCAACCAAACATAGCATCAGTAAAATGAAGGCAACTTTCCCGGCAAAATTTTGACCAACCAAACACTTTTTCGTACCTTACCTGGGATAAAAAAATTTCTACCAAATCCTCAACCATATTTTTTTTCAGGTAAAAAAAATATCTCTCATATTAAATGGCCCTGGCTTTGTTTTGGAATTTGAAAGGGAATAGAATGAAAGGAATTCAAAAGAGACGGAGGGAAAGGAAGCAAAGAGAAATAAAAGTTAAGAATTAGGGAATTGAAGCACTTACCACCAAAAATGTTTACCACTCTTACAACTAATTTAATCACTTTGATTTTCGTCAATTTAACGGTTATAATCTATTAGAAATAATAACATTTATTGTGTCATATTTATTAATTAATTATAAATTCTCAATAAATTATAACCGTTAGATTGACGGAAATTAACGGTGATTAAATTGATTGTAAGAGTGGTAAACTTTTTTGGTGGTAAGTATATCCTGCCCCTAAAAGTTATTCATTTCCCTTATTTTGGAGTTAAAACCCTCCAAATTAGGGAACTTTAATTTTAAGAAAAAGAAAGATTTTGAAAGGTTATGTGAAAATCCCTAAATCCTTCCAATCGTTTTTTTTTTAATTTATAAACAAGGGAAGAGATTAATAAAATCATTCCTTTCATTTTCTTTTTCTTCTAAAACTATAACCCAAACAAGTCCTTAAATTCCTATATAAACTTGTGTTTGCTCTGTTCTTGTTCGTGCACGGTGATTCACCACCTACAACTATCGCTTCCATAAATTCTTGTCCACCGATGTTGGAGTAACTCTCAACAGCTTAGATCTAAAACCTCGTTCCGTCTCGTCCACACACGCTTAACCATAGTGGATGTGCATGCATCTTATAAATTTCATTTTTTAGCTCCACGGATTAAAAAATCATCTTCAAAATGTCGTACGAAGTGTGCTTTTCTTCTCTCTTTTTTTTCTTGTGTGGGGGATCTCATTTTACATGAGATAAACAACTCTCCTATACACAAAAAGGGGTTGGGTCCCACCACTCTTTTTTCTCTCTCCTCTTACCTGTGGGTCTCTCTTATACTTTTATTTCTACAACATGAGGTATTTTTTTTTCTACAACATAAGAAAATATATCCCAAATGGTGAACCATCAATTTTAATTAATACAGATTTTGTTCTTTCAATTATTTATTTTAAAGTATTTTTATAATAGCCCACACCACTAAATTGATTAATTATCAAATTAATCATGAGATTAATCTTAGATTAAGGGATAATTATATGATAATTACTATGAAAGTCCAATTATGCCAAACAAGTCATCTGGGTCCAAAAATATTATTATTTAATTTATTAAGCTGATTAATTAGAAAATATTGTGATATAAAAATGATGTAATAATTAAAATATATTTGGGTGATTAAGTTTTAAGTGGGTTAAAGTAGAAGGAATAAGTAGTAAGTTAAAGTGAGAAAAACAAAGTTAAAATCCACACTTTTTGTAAGACCACTTAAATGACCAACTACGAGAGAGAAAACATAATTTGAGCTTCATCTCCTCCTGCCAAAATCGCTGCCTCCTTGGTTAGGGATAGGAACTTTGTTCGCTTTGTTCGCTTTGTTCTTTAAGAAATAGCCACCAAAACCAAAAACTTCCAACACAAAAGTTGTAGGCCTTGACTTAGGAGTAAAACCCACCTTTCCTTGCATCTTGGGAAGTATTGTGGAGTGAGTTATCCCTCCCCAAAGAGCTCATGGTACTGTTCATCGTGGTGGAAAAATATTGAGATTTTGGATGATTCATTGCTTAGTGATTGGTTCATTGGTTGCCTGACACGAGCGGTTGAACTCGCGGAAATTAATAAAATCAGATTTTTTAAAATTTGTAGTAGAGTGTCAACCTGCGTCGTTTCTCAAGGAAATCGCGAGGATTAAAATCGCAGATTAAAACAAAAAATAAAAGGGGGGGTCTTGTTTGCTCAATTTGAAATAAAACAGAATGTAAAAAGATGAAATTGAAATCGTAATTTAAACAACCAACCTAAGGTTAGGATTCCTAGGACGTCCATCCTTGGATAAAAAGATATCAAATTCGTGATTAACCTCAATTGAATCAGAATCCTTGTATCCAATAGAGAACCCTCTTTAAGCGATTACCTAGCGTTTGATCAAATACGGTGCTTCTACTCGTACAATCGCAGAGTATTAGCCCGTTTGACTTAAGGTCATAGGGTTAATCAATCTAATCATCAAATATGATGATTAATCTCTTTCCATAATCGCAATCGCGAATCTCTGATTGAATATCCACAATCACACGATATCAATCTGAGTTTGGAAGAGAAACGAATCTGATTTAAAGTAATAGTTCAGATCCTCTAGAATCTTCCATGGAATCTATTACCCTTAGGTTTAATAAAGGGTTCTTAGCCACGCATGGCTAAGGTAAACATAATTAAAAATAAAGAAGAAGAAGAAAAAATAAAGAAAAAGAGCAGAAATTGTAGATTAATCTTCAGAGACAATTTGTCGATCTTACAAACTCTCCAATGAAGATTACCGACAAGTTTTCTAAACAAACCCTTTTAACCCACATCACAACTGGGTTAGGGTTCAACTAATTTCGGCCCACAATAATAAAATAAACAAAATCAGAACTAAAACAATGGCTTTGGGCCTCAACAGAATTGGGTTCTAATTACAAAATTATATCAATAAAATTCCAGCAACTTTTTTCTGACTTGGGCTCTGATTTCGACCATCTTCCTATCCGAATTGGGATTTCTTATCTTCATAGCATTTGTAGCCCTCTTAGTAATCTTTAAAACTCAACAAGAACGGAGTCAATCGGACACCTGTGAAGTGAAATATGATAAAAATACTAAAGTAACATAAAGTTGGAAATTCATGACGAAAATAAATTAAACCCAATAAACAATCAGAAATATAATTTAACCCAAAAGACCATTATTTTCTTTCCAAATACTCCTAAAATACTAATCAAGGGTGATAAATAAGTGCAATAAAATATTCATTATCAAATTCCCCCACACTTATCTTTTTGCACTCCTGAGCAAAATCAAAACTCGAAACAAACAAAAGTAAAAACTAAAATATTAACCTATCATTTTTAAAAATTGTCAAGAATACAGAGTTTGAATATAGATCACAGAACTTCAACAGATCAACCAAGAAAAACAAAAATTCCTTCATCTCAAGTTTACAGAACCTGGTAATTTCAAATGATATAGCTGATAATGCACAATGGTCTCTCAGATGCTCTCAATCAAGCTCTCAAGTGTATGGGTAAATAAGTGTATCACTCAAATTCTACTAAGGAAAATTGTCCCACTATAGGCCTGCTCAAGATCTATTTCTCCACTACTAAAAACAAATGCATGCATAAAGCAAGAGGACTTTATTAAAGGTTAAAATGGGGCTAGAGTGAAGATAAGGATGAGTATGAAAAAAAGAGGTTAAACACCCAGAAATTTAAAAGAACAGTAGCTAAATAAAAATTATACTAATGAAACATAACTGAAATAAAAGGAGAAAAACACAACACAAAGAGCTAAAAAATTCCTTTTTCTTTTTCACTTTTTCAATTTTTTCTCATTTTTTGTTATTTTTTTCTCATTTTTTTATAGTAAAAGTAACATATTTAATGAATGCTCCTCCCCCACACTTAGGGTATTACACGTCTCGGGAAAATCCTCACACTTAAACACAAAACTATAGTGAAACCAATGCTCAGTAAATTTTCAGGGTGATGAATTAATTGATTTTTCACTTGGGCTAGTGACGTGGCTAAGAAAAAGAGGATATAAGGCACAAAGGGGCTAACCAAAGGGAATATAATGCAAGGGATGGGTATCTAGCTAAAGTGGAAAAAAGAAAGAAGGCCTTAATCATATCTATGCATGCAAAAGAATAATGTAATTTCAAAAAGAACAAGAGCAATTTGTAGAGAACAACAATCAAGAGCATAAGCACACAAGAAATAAAGAATGGCAGATGATAAAATCCATTCATATAGGCCCAAATCCTCGCCAAAGGATATACCAATTGTAACAGCCCGTTACGTACCGGTATTATTAACATTGATTATGATATTAGGCGCAGTTACAATCACAGCAATTCATTTATAAAAATGCGAGTTAACTTTTTCCTTTTTATTACGCGAACATTTAAAACAATAAAAAGCGTAATAAATAAAAGCTGTGACCGTAACTAATAACTCTTTGCGGAATAATAATACACACGGGGATCAAACCCCAGTACCAAGGGATTACCTGAATAATCTCCTTCGCTTGATAGCTCCCAATCACAGTATCACCAAACTTGGTTCACCAGAAATGCCAAAATCCCTTTGGTCAGCGACCAAAGGCAACCCACCAAGTTCACGGTTCCTAGTTCACTTCCGAGGGAGGAAACCTACAATGATCACACAAGGATCATCAATACAAGGTGCAATCAACAAGATTACAAAGCCCCAAAATTCACACCCTCCTCATACATAGGTTCGGCCATATTAGGCCAAAATTACTAAATATTTTTCTAAATTTTATTTTAGCATCCTAAGGTTATCCCAACACCATTTCAAGTCCCACTTTCCATCCAACTCCATCACAACACTATTTTTCCAATTATTTTGTTCTGGGCTTAAATGCACATCACACACTCCAAGTATTTTTCTTTTAATTTTCCATGCATCAACTCATCACACAACACCTCCAAACACCATTTAACACCACAACACATCAATTACACAATTTTTGCAACATCAAACCCCAATTTTTCTCAATATGGCCGAATTCTACAAGTCCCATAACCAAAGGGTATTCAATCCAATTTCACAATTTCACACACCTTATAATCCTATAATTAACTTATGCAACTACTCCACAACTCAATTACATAATCATCTCACATAGTCATTTCATAAAGTGTTGAATCATCCATTTCAAAAGTTGCCTAAGTTATCAATTAAATCATCAATAATTTTTATGACATCAATCACTCTAAAACATCATTATAAGCCACATTTGTCTAATACACAATTTCAATTTGAGCTCTCTAACTACATCAATCACACAACACATGCTCTAGGTTTTCAAATTTAAAATTCATGAATCAACCATTCAAAAGCATCAAAACTTACTCACAAGCTTGGCCTAGGACTCCTCCAAGTGATCCCCAAGCAATGGCTTGAACACACAACTCCAAAAACCCCAAAAATTCCTCCAAGGTCGCAGCTGATTTTGTCCCTTTTCTCCCAATCTAGCAAGTATCAAGGCTCATTAATACCATGATTGTGTTTGGATGTTGATTTCCAACAACTTTGGTGACAAACTTTGTTGGATTTGAGTGAGTATGAAGGGAGTTATGAGGGAAGGAATGTTTGGAAGCTTTCTTTGTCTTCCATTGTGGGGGCACGGTTTTGGGTGGGGGAAAGGAGAGAGAAAGAGCTAATTTGGTTGTGTTGTGCAAGGTGGCAAGTCCACTTAAGTGAGGTGGGCCCCACCGCCACCTCACGCGATTTCAAACTAATTCGAATTTCCCGCATATTCCGCTAAACGTCCATAATTACATAAACTATTTAGAAACTTTAATTTTTAACATTAACCATTGTCCTTTAATTGCCCTTGATCATATGAATCCGAATTTTTTCAGTCGTTCGGAGAAATCACAGTTTTAAGCTATTATGCGCGCAGTGGGCACAATTCCCCAAACACACTAATTTCCCTCAATTTTCACTAGAAATCAAAATTCCTAGTCCTATGTATCATTTATAACTTATATCCAAACCTAGAACTCAAAATTCATTTGGCACGTTTTACGGTGCAACTGTACCGTGATATTTTTACCCGTAAAAACACTATTCACCAAATTTTCAGAAACTTGCCTAACCACTCAATTTTTTTGTTCTAAATCCATTTCCAGGGTTAGTTTTCCCATTTTAGACCTCCTACCAATTTTACCTTCCTAGGATTACGTGTTTGGCTAATTACTGTTTCACCCTTCCTTTGTACTTTGGCCTTAATTTCAGGATTTTTACTAATCCTACCCTTTAATCCACATTTAATATATTAATATATATTTTAGAAATGTGAGGTGTTATACCAATCACATATCAGCTTCACAAAATCAATTACCAAATAAAGTAATCCAAGAATTAAGAACTCAGCCTAATTAAAGTGATCCATCACAAGTATTAAATTCAATTCAAACTATATATAACTTAAAAAGTATCAGAAAGAACAAAATAATCTATTTATTGACCCTAAGAACTAAAATTAAAAATTCAAATAAACTGAAAAGTAAAGAAAATGGGGAAAAGAACTCCCTATCCTCATAAGGGAGGATAAATAGCATCGATCAGTCTGATCTCTGCTTCCATCTCAGTATCTAAAAGATGTTGTGGTCCCTCATAGAGAGATTTGAAACGATGCTCATTCACAGTAAAAGACTTGTCTATCTGCTTATCACATATTTCAACTGCACCATAAGGAAAGACATTAGTAATAACAAAGGGGCCATCCCATCTGGATCTAAGCTTACCAGGCATTTACTTTAGACGGGAATGAAACAAGAGAACTTTTTGGCCCGCAACAAATTCTTTCCTCAAAATCTGTTTATCATGGAATTCTTTTGTCTTTTCTTTGTATAGACGTGAACTCTCATAAGCATCCAATCTAAGCTCCTCAAGCTCTTGCAGTTGAAGCTTCCTTTCCACCCCTGACTGGATTAAATCCATGTTACACTACTTGACAGCCCAATAGGCCTGATGTCCCAACTCCACCGGAAGATGACATACCATACCAAAGACAAGCCGATAAGGACATATAACACCTCACATTTCTAAGTTTAAATATTAATATATTAAATGAGAATTAAAGAGAAGGATTAATGAAAATCCTGAAAATTAGGCCAAAATACAAAGAAAGAGCAAAACGGTAATTAGCCAACACGCAACCCTAGGAAGATAAAAAAATTGAGTAGAAGGTCTCAGATGGTAAAAGTAACCCTGGAAATGGATTCAGAACGAGAAATTGAGTGTTTAGGCAAGTTTCAGAAAAATCAGTGAATAGTATTTTACCGGGTAAAAATACCGCGATACGATTGCACCGTAAAACGCGCCGATTAAGTTTTGAGCTCTAAGTTTTAAATATGAGTTATAAATGGTCTATAGAACTAGGAAATATGATTTCTGATAAAATTTGATGGAAGTAAGTTAGTTTTGGGAAGCGTACCAACGACGCGCGCAACAGCTTAAAACAACGTTTCCTCCGAACGACCGGAGAACTCAGGATTTATCTGATCAAGGATAATTAAAGGACAATGGTTAATGTTAAAAATTAGAGTTTCTAATTAGCTTAGGAAATTATGAACGTTTAGCGGAATAGGAGGGAAATTCAAATAAGTTTGAAATCGCGTGCGGTGGCTGTGGGACCCACCTCACTTAAGTCACTTAAGACACATGTCCTTTGTATTATTCATCATCAACTTCTCCTCCCTTTTCCAGCTCAAACCCGCGCCTAGCCCCCCACCATGGCCATTCCTTGGAAAAATTTCATTTGCTCCTAACTTGGTCATTTAGGCACCAAATCATGAAAAGTTTGACTTGAAACTTATTGAAAATCACCTTCTAAAGCCATTAGTGGTACTCCTAAGCCTTGAAAGCCACTAGTTTTTGAGATATCTCCCCTCCAAGGCCGCGGCTCACATAGGTAGATTTGTGTTCATGGAGCTTCTAGATGCTCCAATGGTGGAGTATGTTTAAGAGGAGTCTTGTGCCAAGCATTTGGGTGAGTTTCCTTGCATTTTAACTATTTAATCTTGTGATTGATTTCATGAACCCTAAAGGGGGATTTTGTGATTGATGTGTTTAGAGAGCTCAATTGAAAAATGTTTGTATATGAATGTGTCTTAGAATGATGTGTATTAGCCATAAAGGCAATAAAAATTATTGGTGAAAAATGTGGATTTTTAATTTAGAAAATTTTTAGGTTGTCATGGCTTTGAGTTTTGAAAATGTGTTAGGATTGGATTGGTGAATTGTTGTATGATTGTATGTTGATATAATGGGATTGTGTGAGGTGTAGAGTGGCTAAAATTGAGTGAAAATCCTATGGGATTGCCTAGGTGAATTTTTGGCCATGTAGGAAATTTTAGGGATTTGATGTTGTTGGAATAGCTTGGATGAAGTATCATGTGTTAAATGGTATTTAGAGGGGTTGTGTGGTGGTTGGAAGGTTGGAGAATCAATGAAAAATAATAAATAGTGTTGAGAGTCATAAAGGATCCTAGAGTGAAATATTAAGCAAAACGACGCTTAAAAGACATAAAATGAAAAACGACACTTGATATGGCCTTTTGGCAACCTAAGGATGCTTAGGAAAATGAGAAAGAAAATTCTACCCAAATAACCCAAACATTCATCAAAAGAAGACCCATACACTGTAAAATCATCCATAAAGATCTCCATACAATCCTCTAAGAAATCAAAAAAGATGCCTACCATACACCTTTGAAAGGTACCATGTGCATTGCAGAG
This sequence comes from Gastrolobium bilobum, assembly GCF_033153095.1. Taxonomy (NCBI): domain Eukaryota; kingdom Viridiplantae; phylum Streptophyta; class Magnoliopsida; order Fabales; family Fabaceae; genus Gastrolobium; species Gastrolobium bilobum. Next base: position 35,774 of record NW_026895803.1, on the reverse strand, counting down.
TTGGAAGGGCATCTTTCTGTAAGCATATGTTCCAAATGAACAAGTGAAAGTGGTCTTCTCCTGATCTTTAGGTGCAATATAAATCTGGAAATATCATGAGTAGCCATCCAAGAAACAATAGTGGGATTTGCCAGCCAAATGCTCCAACATCTGATCAATGAATGGTAAAGGATAATGATCCTTGCGAGTAGCCTGGTTGAGTCTACAGTAATCTATGCAGACTCTCCATCTGTTCTGAGCCTTTGTTGGTACTAATTCATTTTTCTGGTTGGCTACCACAGTTACTCCAGACTTTTTAGGCACCACCTGAACTGGTCTGACCCACTGGCTGTTAGAAATAGGAAAAATGATGTCGGCTTGTAACAGCTTGGTCACTTCTTTCTTCACCACATCTAGTATGAGTGGGTTCAGATGCCTCTGACGTTGTCTCACTGACTTGGCACCATTTTCTGATAGAATGCAGTGCATGCACATAGAAGGACTAATCCCCACAATATCTACTAGGGTCCACCCAATAGCCTTTTTATTTGCCTTCAACAAAGTCAGCAATTTGTCTTCTTGCTCCGGAAGAAGATTTTTGGCCACAATGACTGGAAGTTGCTCATTCTCCTCTAGGAAAGCCTACTTCAAATGATCTGGTAAAGTTTTCAGTCCTAACTTTGAGGGTTGCTCAGTGGAGGGAAGAAGTCTGGTTGGATGTTCCAGTTCCATGGTATGAACATCAATTTTACTTGGAAAGAAATTCTTAACAGCAGAATTAAGATTAGAAGTAGCATCAACAGGTAATGTAAAGTTCAAAAGCAACTCATACTCATCAACAATATTATCATTAGAATTTCCAATCAATGCATAATTGAAACTAAAAAAACTAAAAAAACTGGTGCAAACAATACACCATGCACTATCAGTACATCCACATACAATGGTATCATGGAAAGAGGAAAAATCTGGATAATCAGCAATTAAATCAACAGAAAAATCATCAACAATCTCATCAACAACATCAATGCAGAAAATAGAATGATCTGCCCTAGGATATTTCATGGCATCAAAAATGTTAAAATTAACAATGCTATCACCAAACTCCATGGAAAGAGTGCCAGAATACACATCTATTTTGGTCCTAGCAGTTTTCATAAAAGGTCTCCTAAGTATGATTGTACTACTAGGAGTTTCACATTCCATCCTTAAGATATAGAAATCGGCAGGGAAAATCAGATTATTCACCCTAACTAACACATCTTCAATCACATCAGAAGGGTGAACACTACTCTTATTGGCTAACTGAACAACAATACCAGTAGCACGCAAGGGACCAAGACCCAAAGATTTATATACAGACTCAGGCATAACATTAATATAAGCACCTAAATCTAACATGCAATAATCAAATCTAGAATTACCAATAATACAAGGGATAGTGAACGTCCTTGGATATTGGCACTTCTTAGGAATGGGCTGGATGAGTGCTGATACATTCTGGCTCAAGTTAACCCATTCATCTCCCTTCAGTCTCCTCTTGTTCGTGCATAATTCCTTCATAAACTTTGAATATCTAGGAATCTGTTGAATTGCATCCAAGAGAGGTATGTTGACTTCCACCTTTATGAATGTGTCAAGTATCTCTTTCTTTTGTGCTTTTTTCGCCAATTTCTTAGACTGAACAACTTTCTGAGGGAAAGGTAAAGGTATAGGAGGTTCAGGCTTATCCTCATTTTGTTGTAATGCCTCCTTGTTCACAAGGTCAGAATTCCATTTTTGTAACCTTTCATTAACAGCCTTGCTAGAAACTTCTAGTTGCTTACCTGACCACAAAGAGATTGCACTAGCATTCCCTTTGGATTCAGAATTGTTTGTGAAGGAAGGGAATTGCTGCTTTTGGGCAGGTTCTGACTCACTGACGTAGCTAGCTGCCCAATCCGTGTTTGCAGATTCTAAATTGTTGACTCAGTCCTTTGTTGGAATTGCAAATTGCTTGCCGACATCTGTTTCACTAAATCCTCTAAGGAAGTACTGTTACTAGCTTGCTGCTGCATTGGTGGCTGTTGCACTTGCTATGGAGGTGCAGCTTGTTGGAAGTCCTGCCTTTACTGTGAAGGTACAAACTGTTGTCTTTGCTGGATGGGAATATTCTGCTAATTCTGACTTTGATTCTAATTCCACTTCAGATTAGGATGATTTTTCCAACCCGGGTTATATTTGTTGGAAAAAGGATTATGTTGTAACTTTCTTGATTCAGTGTAAAAATAAAAAGTTCCAAATCAAGCTTCTCCACCCATGGAGGTTTCGGCCATCACACTAAAAGAAAGGAAGAAGACAAGCTTTTAAGGCTATTTTCAAGACTAATATGAATTAACCAACTTATTTGATTTTTTAATAAAGTTTTTAAAATATGTTAATTCAATTTATTTAATTAATCTTTTTGAAATCTAAATTAATTTCCATACTTAGGAATTTTCATAAATTCAATATGCATATTTATAGTTTAATAATGCCACAATACAGTTTTAAAAAGATCCAGGCAATTTTTTCTCGTATTCACAAACTAATTGTATTTTTTCAAAAACATCAAAATTCATCAAATAATTATTTCTCTTGGTTCTAAACATTTATTTCAACATATAACCATTCCCAGAATATTTATATGATTTTTTAGTCTCTTTGTAAAATTATAATGTGATATTTCATCCGCTAAAAATCACTATTCATCAATTTCCCAAAAATCTGCCTATCCACTTTTAAATTTCGTTCTGAATCCAAATCCAACATTTTTTCACCAAATAATATCTAATTATATCATTTCATGATTTTAGGGTTCAGAAATTGTCAAATTATTATTTTGCCCTTCGAGTGCATTTTCACCCAAAATTCAGGATTTTCACCAATTAAGCCCTCTAACCACAATTCTATCATAATAATGCATTTTTAATTATGTGAGGTGTTATACTTGACGTTTTGTGGCACATGACATAAAATTTTAAAAATTTTACCGTAAAATATTGGAAGGCCATAATTTTTGGCTTAAATGACGGAATTAGGTGATTTTTTTAATCCATGTAACGTTTCGATATCTACGCGCTAACAAATACCGGAAGGGGATTTGGTCAAAATGTTTTCCAAAAAATCTCTTCCTCATGTCTCCTGTGACATATTTTACCTTGTGAATGATGTTATTTAATTCTTATTTTTACTTTCAACTAATAAATATTCTTTCAAGAATTTTCGAACGCATAGCTCTCAAAAAATTTTGTGAAAAAAAAAAGTATCCATTTCAGACACTCGAAGCAAAAATTATGACCTTTGGAAAATGAGTTGATTGTTTTACTATATACTCACTGCGATTGGTAACGAGTTCCCTTGATTCTGCTATGTGGCCGTTGAAACTCGCTGTAAATGTAACTGACAAAGAGTTTCTCGGAACAGTGACCAAAATGCCACTGTTCCCCAACTTTTTTCCCTAAATGCCACGCCAACAGTGTTAACTTCTAATATGCCACGTGGGCAAGTTCCCTACCCTGGTTACAATTAATGCACCTGCATGTTTCCACCTGTCACATGTAACACCCCGTGTATACCTGATTTGTTATCATGTTACCGTATTAAGCGCAGCTTAACAAAATGCGGAAGCTAACTTTTTCTTTTCAATTATGACGTCATTATTATTAACCAAGTTGATTACTTAAATCCTTTTCAAAACATTGCCTATATTTACATTGCAATTAAACAACTAACTGCAATACCTCATATATAAATATCTGTGTCTATAGTCACGGAACTACAACACGTAGACCGAACCACATCCTGATTCCTTATACAACTCAATAAGTCAAACATAACAGCATCAATGTGGCATGGACAACCCCCATGCTCATCAAATAAGGAAACAAAGCCCAACAGAGTCTCAAGTCAAATAACAATATACTAAAGGTAAACATAATCAGTATCCAGACATATCAACAAGTAGTATGCATATCAACTCAATTCCGGCTTCTTGCCGTTAGTGGTATCAACCCCCGAGGTACCTGTACCTGAAAATGTGCCCCAACATGGAGTGAGATCTATAAAAATAAATCTCAGTAAGACAAGGGGTCCTCAAGGATTTCTCCACCCCAAGCTCACTTACATGTGCAATATAAGTTCTAAAGCAGTAAAATAGTATAAGTTCCAAAATCTGTGCAATGCAGCATATAATCATGTCATGTGTGTCAAAATCCTACTAGACAGAGAACATGCAGGAATTACATACGTCTACAACCCACAATCAGTGCAAGACGCTACTTGCACCCACCCACAGAATCACCATCTTGTATAACGCTACATACTCAAGCTTACAGTCTAGGTGGAACAACACATACATATCATAAGACACTTGCATTTAACAGCTCAAAAGCATTTCATTAATAATCACATGAAAACACATCATGCATATAAACCATCCCTCCATGAGGTATAGTGGAACCAAACATGGGCAAAACCGAGGACAAGAAAGCTTGCCTCGCAAGCAAACTATCCAACTCAAGAGTCCAATCCAGTCCAAGGTCCACAAACAACACTCTCACAATTTATTAATACCAGCAATCATATCAACATTCTTAAATGAAAGTTTATGACATAAAGACAACGTTTTCCTTTTGCATTTCATGCCATTAGGCTTCTCCCAAAGCCATAAGCCCTTAATCTAAGTGATTCTGACTTAGTTCATTTATTACAGAGGTTCAACTAACCAATCATGGGTCCATAAACCCAAAATACCATTCTGTATGGACATAACAGTGACCAACTTGAAATACCCAGAATATTTGGATATTTGTCGGGGACATATCCGGATATCCATATATATCCATATCTGGATATCAATATCCGGATATTTCGCGACAGAATGCAGTTCTGCATTTTTGCGAAGATATCACTCAAAGGTTCCATTTTTAAGGGTTCCAGACATTCAATCATGCATTTTTAGGTGTGTTATACCTTACCCACCCTTAAGTTCTTATCTTTTGCTTATTAAATGCATCAAGGTTCATCCTTTCTATAGAAAATCAATGGTAAATGTGATGGTACTTACCACCAAGGCTTGAAACAGAAACAATGGTGCTCTTGGAGATCAAAATGCATCTCTAACAATATGACTTTACAAAGCCACGAAAATGGTGATCAAGAATGGTTCTTTCTCTTCAAAGGTCATGTAAGAACCCGCACCGTTAAATTAGAAATTTAATTAATATAATTAAATTAATTATGAGTTGATAGATAAATTCCATAATTGACCTAATAATTATGAGAAGACTTAAATAATTATAGTAAGTGACTAATAAGGTTGAAAGTCACTTTTCTGACGAAAAGTGCAGATACCGGTTCTGCCTCACGATATAAGTGTGTACCGATGAAGTATCCCGAAAAATTATGAAAAGTATGTATCTATCACTAGAATAATATCTAGGACTATTATAACAAGTTTGAAGTCAAAATAACGATAAATGGTGTCAGGACTGATACCTGCTACGTAAAAGCGCGTACCGACAAAGTGCTGCGAAAAATAAAATAAAAATATGAAAAATCTTAAAAAAATGGCTAGGTTCAGAATCCAAAGTTTGAGATTAAAATGATAAGCGTAGCTATTAGTGCTAATATAGTGTGCTTAAAACTTAAACAACTATAAATGCTTGATGGCACATAACCCTAGGCAAATTTGTATATCCTACGTGAGTCCTCTGATGCCCTTAGTTGCTGCCACCCTTCTCCTCCTCCATTGAAACCTTCCAAGTAGTATTCCTTCATACTTCCTTCACTAAAACTCCATAACTAAGTGTGATCAAACATTGAGTGGGAGAAAAATGAAGTCTTGAGGGTGTGAGTAGGTTGTGTCATCAAGAGTTAGGGGCTGCCACCTTGGTTGAGTGTGGTGGAGCCTTTGTTCCTTGCTTGTGGGGCTTCAAGAAGCCATTTTGTTGGGAAAGGACCTTGCTTGCTTGTCATTTTCGTGTCCTTGTGGAGTCAGAACTTTGGGGCTGACTTGGAAGCTCCTTGAACACCATTTGCCTCTGTTTTAAGCTTAGAAGGTAAGCACCATCACTTGTCTTGAGTTTTCTAAGTTAAGAGAGGAAGTCTTGGCATGTTTAATGTGATGATTAAGTAACTAGCAAGTGTATTGGTCCAAATATGCCTAAAAATGGATTCTTGGACGTGTTGTTGTGTTAAAAACACAACCTTGGAAGGATATCATCGCGAAATGCAGAAACTGCATTCTGTCGCGAAATATCCGGATATGGGGTTTTGGATATCCGAATATGGATATCCGGATATGATATCGGGATATGGATATCCGGATATGGCCCCGATATATATCCGGATATTATGGGAATTTCGAGACAGTCACTGTTCTGTTCATACAGAACTGTATTTGGGGTTTGTTGACCCTAGATTGGTTAAGTTAGACCTCTGTAATAATTGAACTAAGTCAGAATCACATAGATTAAGGGCTTAGGGCTTTGGCAGAAGTCTAAAGGCATGAAACGTAAAAGGAAATGTTGTCATAAGAAATGAACCTTAAAGAGTATAGATATTGATTATGTTTCTGGTCTAAAGAGATTGTAATTGTGCTGTGAGTGAACCTTGGACTGTTGTGGACTCAGTCTTGGATTGATAGCTTGAGAGGTAAGCTTTCGTGTCCTCGGATTGATCTGTTGCTTGTTCCACCGACCTCCATGGGAGGGTGGTTTATATGCATGTGTGCTTTCTGGAGAAATGATATATGCATTGATATATGCCTGAGATATGTTGATGTATAATTATTGATGTACTGTATGAATGTGATGTTGATTACTTACACGATCAGGCTGCGACTCTGGTGTGTAATGTAACACCCCGTAGTACTCCGATTGTTAACATACATGATATTTGGCATACACAGCGGAAGACTTTATTTTAAAAGAATCATAAGACGTTTTACAAAAATAGAAGTATACTTTTTCCAAAAACCTTTTATGAGATGCTGCGAAAGCATAAATCTAAACATACATCTGCTAATTAATCCCATAAGCCAGTATTAATGGCCATTGACCATCAAGATATGACATCAAGTGTCATTCCAGAAGGAGTCTCACGGACAGCATAACGGCTGTATTTCGAATAACTGAGAATATGGTCCCACACATACAGATAACCTAATTGATACAATAATTTAAACAGATAGCTTGCAAGTCCTACGCGGACTGCAATCTCCTCAATGGCTCAATACAAACAATAAGGCTCCATACCCAAATTAACTGAATACATGCATCAAGTCTATATTAGTTCAAGGTATGAAAGCATCAGTAAATAATCCATGGCTCTAAGGATACAATCATGAGCCTAAATAAATACATTCAATAATCTCCATAAAATAATTAAGCATGTTAACAAGACTACATGCCATCATCAAGTCTAAACATAATATAAAATCATCAGCTACATCATCAACTACTCCAATGTGGGGGCCTTGCCTCTAGAAGCATCGCCACTACTTTGGGTACCTGAAATGATATCCCCAAATGGGGTGAGATAACAACATCTCAGTAAGCTCAAGGTTCATAGAGGATCCTCTAACCCCTGAGCCCACTTTCTGCATTCCATGGTTCAAAACACACCCACCCTTAAGGATCATCATCAAACCATGGTTGTGAAGAGGAGAGTGAGGGGAACAACTTTGATGAAGGAGATTTTGTGTTTTGGAGATGTTTAGGTGATGGAATCTTAGAGAGAGGTGAGAGAGTTTTCAAAAATTGAAATTTTAGAGAGAAGGAGGAGAAGGGGGCTGCTGAATCTGATTAGAAAATGGAGGGGAAGGTGCCCTAATTAGGGTTGCCATGTCATTTAAGTGGCACCTTGTCCTTGGCCTTGCCTGGGATCACTAGATACTCATAGTGCCCATATCTGGATCGGAAAGCCGTCTTCGGGATATCCTTGGCCTTTACCCGGATCTGGTGATATCCGGAACGAAGATCAATCTTTGAGAACACAGAAGCACCTCTGAGTTGATCCAATAAATCATCAATGTGTGGTAGAGGATATTTGTTCTTCACTGTCACCTTGTTTAACTGTCGGTAATTAGTGCACAATCTCATAGTCTCATCCTTCTTCTTCACAAAGATTACCGGTGCACCCCAAAGGGATACACTCGGTCTGATAAAGTTCTTACGGGACAATTCTTCTAACTGCTTCTTTAGCTCAGCTAGCTCCACCGGTGACATCCGGTATGGATCCAATGAGATAGGCCCCACACCAGGTACTAAGTCAATTGAGAACTCAATCTTCCTTTCAAGTAGAAAATGGGAATTTCTTCCAGAAATACATCTTCAAACTCGCATACAACCAAAATATTAGCAGTAGGTTCTTTGGAGTCTCCTACGAGTCCTCACAGGATAATGTATCCTGCATCTCCCTCATCTAGAGCCTTATTTAACTGCGGTACCATCAAGTACAAACTGTCCGGCTTCTCTCCTTTTGAAGAAAAGAAAATCCTCCTGCTACAACAGTCGAGCATCACACCATATCGAACCAGCCAATCCATACCCAATATAATATGTAGATTTATGTCCTCAAGCACTATCAAATCCACCATATACTCTTCTTGCTCTTATATGAATCTGACTTCTTTGCAATTCAAAGAAGAAGAAACAATGTCTCCGGTGGCAATCTTCACTACCATGGGAGGCGTGAACTCATGAATGGGCAATTGTAACCCATTTGCAACAAATTATGATATAAAGGAGTGGGTAGCTCCCGAATCAAACATCGCATCAAATGCATATCCTCTGATAAGAATGGTACCTCTAATTAGATTGGGAGGCCTCTCTGCCTCCTGCTGCGTCACTGCATATACCCTGGCACTAGTGGGCGCCATAGGCTCATCTATGGCTCTCTGAGTAGCCGTGGACTGAATAGGGATCGCCTGAATGGCTGCAACTTGCCCCGTCTTCTTGGCGCACTCTCTGGAATAGTGTACTGCCTGACCACAACTGAAGCAAACATTCTGCCCTAGTCGACAAACACCTATATGCATATTCCCACACTTGGCACAAGTGGAAATCTTCCCTGCACCAGGCATGCCGCTTCCATTCTTCACGAAGGGAGTCTTCTTAAACTTGGTGTTCTGCTGTGCTTGCAAACCTTTGTCCTTACCCTTCCAGGGCGTAGTCCTCCAACTGAAGCTCTTTCCTGCTGCTTCATTTCCCCTAGTATGATAGTACTCTTGAATATTTTGGCACTGCTTGATCAGCTCCACAAAATCTCTGGTACAATGACCAACCAGCTTCTCCGCTATCATATCATTTAGGCCCTTCTTGAATCGAAAGTGCTTGTCTTCTAGAGTGAGGGGAACTCTACCATAACAAGAATATTTTGCCAAGCGGTTGAACTTGCTCAGATATTCATCTATCGTCATGCCTCCCTGCCGGAGGTCTTCAAACTCACTCTTCTTATTTTCCCTGGCTTCATCAGGGAAGTACTTCTGCAGAAAATGCCTCTCAAATAACAGCCAAGTAATAGCATAACCTTGGCACTCCAATGGGTGTCTGACATTGCTCCACCAGTTTGCTGCATCTCCCTGTAACATGTACACAGCATACAAAAGCTTCGTCTCGGCATCCCATTCCATGACAAGAAAAATGTGCTCCATCTCCTGGAGCCACTCCAATGCTACTATGGGCTCTCTTTCACCTTTATAGTGAGGTGGAGAATGCTTCCTGAAAGCGTTCAGCATACGCTCTCTAGTCTCCCGGTCAAACTTGGATGGCATGGCTGATCTATTAATCTCAACAACTGGCTGCTTCACTCGTCCCCCATGGACAGATGCCTCTGCCTCTTGACGGGCCTCTCCTGACCCTTCCTGTCCCAGCACAACAGGCTCAGGAAGGAATCTGTACGAGACCAGCAACACGTGTAACCTGTTGGTGCACATGTGGTGTAACTGGTGGTGGATGAGGTGGTGGAGGTCTTCCTCGTACCTCTGTCAACAGAAATCGAATCACGGCATTGGCCAGCCTATTTTGCGCTATAAGGTCTTCACTTGCTTTTCTCAACAACTCTCTGTCGCGCTCTCTGGCCTCTTCGATTCTTTTTAAATCAGCTTCCCCGGTTTCATTTCAGGGTCTGCTGCAATGCTGCTATAGCTACAGCAATAGGATCAGGATGAGGGTTTTGAATTGTTCGCCTGGGTCTCCCCCGAGGTTCCATGTCACTAAACAAAATTGCACGAGGTATGAGTTAGCTACGCTCAAATAAGTGATAGCATATGCAATATCATGACACTCAAGAGACACTCAATAAATAGTTCTAACACTTAAGCAATACATTAGTGAACGTCTCGGTGAAACTACTCTGATACCATAAATGTAACACCCCGTAGTACTCCGGTTGTTAACATACATGATATTTGGCATACACATTGAAATACTTTATTTTAAAAGAATAATAAGACGTTTTACAAAAATACGAGTAAATTTTTTCCAAAAACCTTTTATGAAATATTTCTAAACACGTTCACGTGAGATACTGCGAAAGCGTAAATCTAAACATACCTCTACTAATTAATCCCATAAGCCAGTATTAATGGCCATTGACCATCAAGATATGACATCAAGTGTCATTCCTGACGGAGTCTCACGGACAGCATAATGGTTGTGTTTCGGATAACTGGGAATATGGTTCCACACATACAAATAACCTAATTGATACAATAATTTAAATAGATAGTTTGCAAGTCCCACACGGACTGCAATCCCCTCAATGGGTCAATATAAACAATAAAGCTTCATGCCCAAATTAACTGAATACATGCATCAAATCTATATTAGTTCAAGGTATGAAAGCATCAGTAAATAATCCATGGCTCTAAGGATACAATCATGAGCCTAAATAAATACCTACAATAATCTCCATAAAATAATTAAGCATGTTAACAAGTCTACATGCCAACATCAAGTCTAAACATAATATAAAATCATCAGCTACATCATCAACTACTCTAATGCTTTTTGGGGCATATTTGATGAGCTATTTTAATTAGAGTTTTTAGCCATTATTAATCATGATTAGTGAGTTTTACTTAGAGTTAACCCACCTAGTTAATATTTCTAACCATTTTTCCACACTTAACAACTTTAAACACATATTTTTGTTATCAAACCCTATCCATCCTTGACTTGGCTGAATCATACATAGTCCATATTAGGGTTCATAGTCATCTTTTTACATGAACATCACTCAAAGGTCCAAAGGTGGCACCTTTAGTCATCCAATCCATCATTCCATGGATCAAAACATACCCACCCTTAAGGATCATCATCAAATCATGGCATTAAAAATTTTTAAATAATATTTCTCAAATATATAACAAAATCGTGGCACACACACAAGAAAAAGAGAGACTTTTTGGTTCAGATTTCTCAAATGGAGGCTTACATCTTCAAGCTTCCTCCTTTATCTCAAGGCTCCACCTTTTTCCACCAAGAACACACCTTTAGGCAAGCACACACCTTCATGATCATGCTCATGAGTTAGGCTAAAGAACACAAGAAGAAAATATGAGGTTTTTCATTAAAAAAAATCAAGAGAACTTACCCACAAATCACAAGAACCAAGCAACCCAAGTGTGGTTCTTCATGAGAGTTTAAGAACACAACTCAAAGGCCTTAACTCTTCACAAATTCGTGGCTGTTTGGGATGATAAGGGGCACATAATTTTAGCTCCACACCTTAAAAATGGTATGGTTGTGAAAAGGAGAGTGAGGGGAACAACTTTGATAAAGGAGATTTTGTGTTTTGGAGATGTTTAGGTGATGGAATCTTAGAGAGAAATGAGAGAGTTTTCAAAAATTAAATTTTTAGAGAGAAGGAGGATAAGGGGGCTGCTGAATCTGATCAGAAAATGGAGGGGAAGGTGCCTTAATTAGGGTTGCCATGTCACTTAAGTGGCACCTTGTCCTTTAGTGAAACCTGGTGTAATTTTTATCTGAACTGTTATCAAATTTTTACCCAGAAACACCCAAGACTCTAAATTTAAGTATTTAACATTAATTTTGTCTAATTATCATGTTTGTAACTTAAAAATTTGATTAGTCGATCACAGATCCACTAACAGTTGTTTAATTGCACTGTAGTCTTTACCGGTGTTTTTAACTGTACCCGGATTTCATAATCTTCTTAACTTTAACATTTTTGGTCTAATTATGACTTGTTAGGAATATATTGGTCTGTATTTCCATTTTCTCATTTTTTTTCCCGTTCAGGGATTCTACCGGCTGCTGCTGCAGCAGTACAAAATACCCGACAGAAGTGACTTTTGAAAAATACCCCAATATGGGTATCAGTCTTCATCAAATCATATCCTAACCTCATTCATGATGTTTATATCATTAGATTAGTTCTCTAACTATAATCTGCTAACTTGTAGCTATTCTACTAACTGTTATTACGTCAGCAGTCAAATTTAACAGATGAAAATTCAGCTGTGTATAATACCCGCAATATGGGTATCAAAATTCTTAGAATTTCATCCTCATTCTATTTATGACCATATGGTCCTCATTGTAAGGCATAAGGTTGCGACCCTTATGTTTAGATAGGTCGCAGACGTGCATAGTCCCTATCTTGTTCCCTGGCCAGTCGAACCGCATATTGCATACATCACATGATTAATGAGTTGTAGAACTTGGCTCATTGAGCAAGAATTATATTGTCATGATTATATGCTGTATTGTACTGATTTTGAAACTTATATTATTATACTGCTTTTGAACTTATATTGCACATGTAAGTGAGCTTGAGGTGGAGAGATCCTTGAGGACCCCTTGTCTTACTGGGATTTCTTTTTAGAGATCTCACCCCACGTTTGGGGCACATTTTCAGGTTCAGGTACCTCGGGGGCTGATTCCTCGAGCGGCAGGAGGCCGGAGCTTAGTTGACTGATTGATGCATGCTATTTTACTTATATGCCTGGTTGCTGACTATGCTTTACCTTCATTATATTGTTATCTTTGTTGAGACATTGTTGGGCTTTGTTGCCTCATTTGGTGAGCATGGAGGTTGTAAGAACCTGCACCGTTAATTAAGGAAATTAATTAATTACATATGAGAATTAGGAAATAATTTCATAATTGACCCTAATAATTATTAGGAGGCTTAAATAAATATAGTAAGTGATATAGAATGCCGAAAGTCGTTTTTCTGATGAAAAGTGCAGATACCGGTTCTGCTAGTCGGTATAAATGCGTACCGATAAAGTATCCCAGAAAATTATAATAACTGCATGAATATTACTAGAATAGTATATAAGACTTGTACAACGAATTTCAAGTTAAAATAATGAGAACTGGTGCCAGAACTGATACTGGCTATGGAAAAGCGGGCACCGGAAAGGTGCTCCGAAAAATAAAATAAAAATATGATAATTCTTGTAAAATTGAGTAGGTTAAGAATCCTGAGTTTGGGATTAAAATGCTAAGCGTAGCAAATAACGATAATACCGTGTGTTTAATTCTTAAACCGCTATATATACATTAGTTGGCTCAAAACCCTAGGCTATAATAGATTTCCTACGTGAGTTTCTTCCGAACCTTGAGCCTCCAAGCTTCCACCTTGCTCTCCTCCATGAAAACTCAACAAAGAACCACCTTTTCTCTTTGAATCTTCTTCTAAATGTGCTAAACACTTGGGTGTGAGCTCAGTGAGGGAGAGAGGCACCTTTTTCTGAGTTGTGGGTTCTGTATATTGACACGAGTTGTCGAACTCGCGCAAATTTAAAATTATTTTTTTATTAGGGTTCAGAAAATTTGTAGTAAAGTGGAAACCCTAAGTCGTCTCTCAAGGAAATTGTTTTGGTAAAAATCGATTATGATAACAGAAAATTAAAAGGGGATTTTGGATGTTGATTGAATAATTAAAAAGGCAGAATATAAATTTGGAATAAAAATTCGTAATTAAAAATTAACCAACCTAAGGTTAGGGTTCCATGGACGTCTTTCCTCGGATAAAAAGATATCAGAATCGTGATTGATCGTCAATCGAATCAGAATGCTTATTTCCAATTGACAACCCTCTCTAAGCGATCGCTTAACATTTGATCAAATACGGTGCTTCTACTCATACAATCGTAGAGTATCAGCCCGTTTGATTTAAGGTCATAGGGTCAATCAATCTAACCATCAAATCTGATGATTAATCCCTTTACATAATCGCAATCGCGAACCTCAGATTGAATATCCACGATCGCACGATATCAATCTTAGTTGGGAAGGGAAACGAAACTGATTTAAAATAAAGCGTAGACCCTCAAGACTAATCCATGGAATCCGTTACCCTTGGGTTGATTAAAAGGTTCTCAGCCTCGCATGGCTAAGGAAAACATGATTAAAATAAAATAAAAAGAAGAAGAAGAAAAAGATGAAGAACGCTCCAGAGAAAGTGCTTTGATCCCAAAATACGAAAATTCAGAATGAATAAAATGTTTCCTACTCTGCCGTCATATACCCCTACCCAAAGCGGGTTAGGTTTCAGTTCTGATCGGTCCATCTTTCTAAAATACGAAATAAAATAAAACTAAAACTTGGCTTTGGGCCACTTAAGTAATTGGATTTTAATCTAAATTACAAGTACAATAATAAAATAAAACTTCAGCAAAACGCGTCTAACTTGGCGTAAGAAATCGACCACCTTCCAGTCCGAATTGGGCTTCGAGCTCTTCATAAGAATTGTAGCCCTATGTGTTATCTGAAAAACCCAATAAGAACGGAGTCAATCCCACAACTGTGGATAGAGATATGGCCAAAATACAGAAGTAACGTAAAGCTGAAAAATTCTGACGAAAATAAATTAAACCCAATCAAAAACTAAAAATCTAAATTAACTCAAAAGATCATTATTTTATTCAAATAAATCCTAAAAATACTAATCAAGAGTAACAAATAAGTGTAATAAAATATGAGTTATCAAATTTCCCCACACTTATCATTTTGCACTCCGGGGCAAAAACTAGAATAGAAAAATAAAGCAAAGAAATACAAAAAGAGAAAAGATCAATCTATCCTTCCTAATAATTAGCAAGTATACAAAAGATAACAAAAATCACAAGTCTTGAACAGATAAACCAACCAGGACAAAAATTCCCTAATCTCAAATCACAAGACCTGTCAATTTCAACTGCAACTGCTAACAACACAAAAATGGTTCCTCACAGGATGCTCTCAATTTTCTCTCAAGTGTATCAGTTAATTCAGTATATCACTCAAATCAACTCAAGATAATCATCCTACCATAGGCTTGCTAAAGTTCTACTTCTCCACTGCTAATAACACATGCATACACAAATTAAGAGGACTTTAAGTAGGGTTGTAATGGGGCTGAGGTAAAGGTATGAATGAATATGGAAGAGAAAGCTAAACACCCCAGAAATTTACAAAGAGCAAAAGTTAAGAACTAAACTAAGAACATGAAACAAATATAATGAAAGGATAGAAATAAACACAATTTTTTTTCTTTTTTTTTTTTTTTTTTTTGTTTTTGTTTTTTTGTTTTTTTGTTTTGTTTTTGTTTTGTTTTTTGTTTTGTTTTTTGTTTTCAGAAAGTATAATACAGACAAAATATCCAGATGGTTACCCCCCACACTTAAACTTTACACGTCTCGGGCAAACCCCCACACTTAAACAAAACACTACAGTAAAATCAATGCTCAGTAAATATCCAGGGTGTGAAATTAATTGGTTTTTCACTTAGGCTTGTAATGTGGCTAAAGAAATAAAGGATATAAAGGCTCAAAGGGGCTCACCAAGGGATAATAATGTAAGGGATGACTATCTGGCTAAAGTGGGTAAAGAAAGAAATGAATGCCTCAATCGTATTCATGCATGTAAGTGAAAAATGAAGTTTCAAAAAGAATCAGAGTAATTCTAGAGAACAAAGATCAAGAGCAGAAGCACACAAGAAAGAAAGCATGGCCAGAAGATATGCCATGTATACAGGCTCAAAACCTCACAAAGGTACACCAAATCATGCAATTAGCAGCACAGTATCAAGTAACAAGTAATGCAATCCAAGAATCAAGAACCAAGCCTAAACAGAAATTTCTATCAAACCCTGTGATTTAAGTATAATCCATGTATAACTCACTAATTACCAGAAAGAAGAGAAAAATCTACCTATGAAAGTCGAAAACTAAAAGAAAGAAAGGAAAAGAAAAATAAAAATGTAAATAACATAAAGAAAAGAAAAAGAGGGAAGAGAACACCCTGAACTCCCTAAGGAGAATAAACAGCATCAAGTAGCTTGATTTCTTCCTCACTGGTTTAACACTTTCTTCAAGCAAAATGCGGTGCATGCACATGGAAGGGTTGATTTCCACATTATCTGCTAAAGTCCATCCAATTGCCTTCTTACTTTCTTTCAGCAATGTCAAAAGCTTTTTCTCCTGCTCAGGTAGAAGGTTCTTGGCCACTATCACATGTAACTGCTCATTTTCCTCCAGATATGAATACTTCAGATGGTCAGGAAGAACCTTTAGTTCCAACTTAGGTGGCTGCTCAGTGGATGGGAGAAGTTTAGTGGGTGCAGGTTCTACAGAAAACACATTAACATCTATGCCTGCAATCAAATTCTCAGAAAAAGAATCATCAATAATTTCAACAGGCAATTCAGAATTCAACTTCAATGCGGAACCACTATGCAAATCATCATTCAATGCATGATTAACATCAGAACAACACACCGCTATCTTAGCACAAACAGTACAATTACTACTATCGATACAACCACATGACATATCAAAATCAAGGAATGATGATAATTCTGGAAATTCAGCAGTTAAGTCAGCAGATATATCATCAATCATTTCATCAATTACATCCATACAGAAAACTGAATGCTCTTCCCTAGGAAATTTCATGACATCAAAGATATTAAAATTTACCATGTTATCACCAAACTCCATTGAAAGAGTACCAGCATGCACATCTATCTTAGTCCTAGCAGTTTTCATGAAAGGTCTACCAAGTATAATTGTACTACTAGGAATCTCACCCTCCATCCCTAAGACATAGAAATCAGCAGGCAAAATCAAATTGTTTACCCTAACTAATATATCTTCAACTACACCAGAAGGATGAACACTACTCCTGTTGGCTAACTGAACAACAATACCAGTAGCACGCAAGGGACCAAGAGACTTATACACAGATTCAGGCATAACATTAATGGATGCTCCTAAGTCTAACATACAATCATGAAAAACAGAATTTTCAATAATGCAAGGGATAGTAAATGTCCCTGGATCTTGGCACTTCTTGGGCATGGGCTGAATGAGTGCTGACACATTCTGGCTGACGCTGACTCGTTCATCTCCTTTCAGCCTCCTCTTGTTGGTGCACAACTCCTTCAGAAACTTAGCATATCTTGGAATTTGCTGAATCACATCCAAGAGTGGGATATTGACCTCTACTTTTCTGAAGGTGTCAAGAATCTCTTTATCTTGAGCTTTTGCTGCTTGCTTTTTAGACTGAGTGGCTCTTTGAGGAAAAGGTAACGGGATGTGGTCATCAGAAGTATCATTATTCTGCTTCCTTGAACCAATGTCACCTCCTTGAGATGACTCAACAGCAGTTTGGTTTGGTTCCTCCAGTTGCTTGCCAGACCGCAGAGAGATGGCACTAACATTGTCGGTTCCCTTTGGATTTGGAACTGTCTGTGATGGAAGGGAGCTGCCACTTGCTTGTTGATTTTGACTCATTGATGTTGCAAGTTGGCCAGTCTGTGTTTGCAGATTCTGGATGGAAGACTCAGTCCTCTGCTGGAACTGCAGATTGTTAGTTGCCATCTGCTTCACTAAATCCTCCAAAGAAGGACCATTACTACTGGCTTACTGCTGCATTAGCGGCTGCTGCTGCATTGGCTGTGGAGGTGCAAATTGTTGAAAATTTTGCCTCTGCTGTAAATGTGCAAACTGCTGCCTCTGCTGGAATGGTGCACTTTGCTGGTTCTGATTCCAATTGAGATTTGGATGATTTTTCCAGCCAGGATTATATGTGTTTGAGAAGGGATTGTTTTGTTGCTGCTGCATTTGCTGGTATTGTGGCTTTGTAGGAAAAACTGCAACAACAGACTGATCAACTTGGAAACCACTGTCTTGTAGAGAAGGACAAACATCTGTGAGGTGAGAAGGATCATAGCAGATGCCACACAGGTTGCTTGTCTGTTGAGCAGAAGGTTGCACTGTCTGTTTCACTGCCAACTGCCTCACCATTGATGTCAACTCATCAAGTCTGTTCTCCATTCTCTAGTTATCTATGCTTGATGCTTTTGTTGGTGCCACTATTGGATTTTGCATTGGAGGAGCTTGCACTTGGAAAACTGCACTGCCGTTTGCTCTAGTGCCAAATTGTTGAGCATTAGCTGCTATCTCAACAATCAACTCTTTTGCCTCATCAGGTGTTTTATTGCTCAGGACTCCTCCACTAGCTGCATTTAAAAGATTCCTATCCATAGGCAGCAATCCTTCATAGAAGTAAACAATCAGGAGATTGTCTGGAATCTGATGGTGTGGCCAGCTTGCACAAAGCCTTTTAAACCGCTCCCAATACTCATGCATGTTCTCCCCATTAGCCTGCCTTATGCCACTAATCTCCTTTCTGATTAAGGTGGCCCTGGATGAAGGGAAGAATTTCTCAAGAAACAATCTTGACATGTCATTCCAGCTTACAATGGAGGAAGGTGGCAAGTAGTACAACCAGTCCTCAGCTCCACTGTCCAAAGAGAAAGAAAAAGCACGCAGCTTGATTTGCTCCTCATCCACCCCTGTTGGCTTCATAGTGCTGCAGACTATGTGAAATTCCTTCAGATGCTTGTGAGGATCCTCAGCTACAAGACCATGAAACTTGGGAAGCAAGTGTATCAGTCCAGACTTAAGCTCAAAAGGTACAACAGGATTAGCATAACGAATACACAGGGGCTGCTCGTTATCAACATTAGGAGCAGCCAATTGCTTAAGTGTTCTATCACGCATGATTCCAGTATCAAATAAATTACCAAACGAATAGACACTATGTAAAGGACTCGAACAAACAGACTCAACAGACTCGGACTCAACAGACTCAAAAGACTCAGACTCTAAGGTATGCTCAGGAACAGCTCAATTGTAAGTCAACCTACGAGCTCTACTAGCAGCATGCAATGATCTCTCTATCTCAGGGTCATATGCATATAAATCATCAATGCTGGTGGTACTCCTAGTCATGCATCATAGGTAAAGGCATACAGCAGTAAAATCACAAAACATACGATAGGACACAAAAATTTGCCGAAAATAGCAAACAGAAGCAAAAATAAATCTACGAAAAATACCAAATGACCTTAGAATGTTATGGGACCAACTCTCTTAAACTCTAATTGATCTTACAGACTCAAAAATCAAATAAAACTTTTTCAAAAAATAAAATAAAATAGTAAACGAAGGAATTTGGCAAAACCAGGGCCTGATTCGTGAGGGTATGCCTCACGAGTTTTGACAGTTATGTTCGTCTCCTTTAGCTCACCAATTTTCAGAGCGATCAGAGCAAGTTAAACAAGTTCAGAAATACCCGATACGTCCTGAAACGACAAAGAAACAGAAAAATCGGTTAGTTAACGACAGAATTTTGCAAAAATAAGTCATAGCCTCGCGCAAATTAAAAATTATTTTTTTATTAGGGTTCAGAAAATTTGTAGTAAAGTGGAAACCCTAAGTCGTCTTTCAAGGAAATTATTTTGGTAAAAATCGCTTATGATAACAGAAAATTAAAAGGGGATTTTGGATTTTGATTGAATAATTAAAAAGGCAGAATATAAATTTGGAATAAAAATTCGTAATTAAAAATTAACCAACCTAAGGTTAGGGTTCCATGGACGTCTTTCCTCGGATAAAAAGATATCAGAATTGTGATTGATCGTCAATCGAATCAGAATCCTTATTTCCAATTGACAACCCTCTTTAAGCGATCGCTTAGCATTTGATCAAATACGGTGCTTCTACTCATACAATCGCAGAGTATCAGCCCGTTTGATTTAAGGTCATAGGGTAAATCAATCTAACCATCAAATCTGATGATTAATCCCTTTCATAATCACAATTGTGAACCTCAGATTGAATATCCACGATTGCACGATATCAATTTGAGTTGGGAAGGGAAACGAAACTGATTTAAAATAAAGCGTAGACCCTCAAGACTAATCCATGGAATCCGTTACCCTTGGGTTGATTAAAAGGTTCTTAGCCTCGCATGGCTAAGGTAAACATGATTAAAATAAAATAAAAAGAAGAAGAAGAAAAAGATGAAGAAAGTGAAGAACGCTCCAGAGAAAGTGCTTTGATCCCAAAATACGAAAATTCAGAATGAATAAAATGTTTCCTACTCTGCCGTCATATACCCCTACCCAAAGCGGGTTAGGGTTCAGTTCTGATCGACCCATCTGTCTAAAATACGAAATAAAATAAATAAACTAAAATAAAACTAAAACTTGGCTTTGGGCCACTTAAGTAATTGAGTTTTAATCTAAATTACAAGTCCAATAATAAAATAAAACTTCAGCAAAACGCGTCCAACTTGGCGTAACAAATCGACCACCTTCCAGTCCGAATTGGGCTTCGAGCTCTGCATATAAATTGTAGCCCTCTGTGTTATCTGAAAAACCCAACAAGAACGGAGTCAATCCCACAACTGTGGACCGAGATATGGCCAAAATACAGAAGTAACGTAAAGCTGAAAAATTCTGACGAAAATAAATTAAACCCAATCAAAAACTAAAAATCTAAATTAACTCAAAAGATCATTATTTTATTCAAATAAATCTTAAAAATACTAATCAAGAGTAACAAATAAGTGTAATAAAATATGAGTTATCATATATTGGTGGTCTAGGTGTTGACTTCTTAGTGTGGGTGGTGGAAGCCTTGGTCTTGACATTTTGAGCTTCAAAGTGTCACCTTTGTGAAGAAAAGAGTCATCTTGTTGAGCATTTTCGTGGCCCTTTGGTTGCTGCACAGTGGAATGGTGTAGGAATCTCCATTTCCCTGCCATTTTCTGTTTTGAGAAGCTTGGTAAACATACTCAACCTTTGATCATGAGTTATTGGTTAAAAATGGAACCTTGATGCATGTAATGGATTAAAGTTGATAACTTAACGTTGGGCAATGCTTAACACACTTAGAAATGCATGTTTAAGCTTCTGTAATCGGTAAAAGTTGGACATTTGGATTGGATTTTCGCGAAATGCAGAATCTGGGTTCTGTCGCGAAATATCCGGATATTTGGTTGTTAATATCCGAATATTGATATCCGGATATTGATATCCGGATATGGGTATCCGGATATTGATATTCGGATATGGGGTCTTCTGATATCCGATATCTCCGGATATGCATATCCGGATATTGATATCCGGATATATCCCCGACATATATCTGGATATTCTGGGTTTTCGAAGAACAGTAGTTGCACTGTTCATACAGTAGGCTATTGGGGGTTTGTTGACCCTAGCTTAAGGAAGTGGGACTTCTGTATTAATTAAACTAAGTTAGAATCAAGTTATTAAGGGCTTGTGGCTTTGTGTGAAGCCTTGAGACGTAAAACGTAAAAGGAAAGGCGTTGTCTTTATGTTGTATGCTTGTAGAGTATGATTATTGATATATTATTGGTCCATAACAGATTGTGATACTGCTGTGTTTGGGCTTTGAGATTGTGTGGACTCTTGGCTTGGATAGCTAGCTTGCAAGGTAAGCTTTCGTGTCCTCGGTTTAGCCATTGTTGGTTCCACCATGTCCCATGGGGGGATGGTTATATGCATGATGTTATGTTCATGATATACTGATTTGTGAAATACTGTGGAGCTGTTATATGCGAGTGTCTTTATGATATGCATGTGGTGTTCCACCTATACGGTAAGCCTGAGTATGTGGTACATACAAGATGGTGAGGCTGTGGGTGAGGTGCAAGCGGTGTTCCTTGTACTACGTGTGGGCAATAGACGTATTCCTGCATTTCTCTGGCCAGTAGAATAGTTACAACACACATAGCATGAATATCTGTTGCACTGCATAGCTTTGGAACTTATACTGAATTTCTGCTTTAAGAACTTATATTGCACATGTAAGTGGGCATGGGGTGGAAGATCATTGAGGACCCCTTGTCTTACTGAGATTTCTGTTTAGAGATCTCACCCCACGTTTGGGGCACCATTTCAGGTTCAGGTAATGCGGGGGTTGAGACCTCTAGTGGCAGGAGGCCAGAGCTTAGCTGATTTTTATGCTAATATGCTGTTATGATTGGATGCTGGATCCTGTTTATTGATTTATGCTTTCAACTTCAGTTTATGGATTTCTATGTTGAGACTTTGTTGGTTATGTTGTTGATTTGGTGAGCATAGGGATTGACCATGCCACTTAGACTTGAGTATATCTTGTTTTATTTGGAGTTGTAATAATGTATCAGGATATTGTCCGGATTACGTGTTGTAATACCGAGACTTAGATACTCATTTTATATTTATATACTGAGGTATTTCAGTTAGATGTCTATTTGCAATTTACATACACGCAATATTTTATGAACATTGATTAAGTAATCAACTTGGCTAAGAGTAATGACGTCATAATTGAAAAGAAAAAGATATTCCGCATTTTTAATTAAGCGCGGCTTAATACGATGACATGTTAACAAACCGGGTATACACGGGGTGTTACAAAGGTTGTCCATGCCACATTGTTTTGACTATGTTATTCAAACTCAAGTTTGTATAATCTATCAGGATATCGTCCGGTCTACATGTTGTAGTTCCGTGACTAGATACACATTTATTAAATGAGATTATTCACTTAGTTGTCTAATTGCAATTTACATATATGCAATGTTTTATAAAGGATCTAAATAATCAACTTGGTTATTAATAATGACATCATAATTTAAAAGAAAAAGTTAATTTGCGCATTTTAATTAAGCGCAGCTTAATACGATGACATGATAACAAATCAGGTATACATTGGGTGTTACAGGTCACTCCTTGGAGCTTCTACAATAAAGACAATGGCTCCCACTTCACCAACAACTCAGAAGCTCACATTCAACTATGAAGCACCCAACACCCTCACAAGGCCAACTCTCACTCAACAATGGTGTTTTGGTGAAGGTTTCATGAAGAAAAGTGGCCTCTTGGCTCACAATATGAAGAGAGGAGGGTAGTGGCAAGGTAGCTGGACCAACCTTCATAAATGACTTACGTAGGAGGCTGAAGATCAGCCTAGGGTTTAGTGCTTATCATTATATATAAGCTGATAAAATTTAATCACATTGTATTAGCACTATTAGCTGCTTTAATCATTTTAATCCCAAACTTTGGATTCTGAACCTAGCTATTTTTCTAGGATTTATTATATTTTTAATATAATTTTAGCAGCACTTTGCCGGTACGCGCTTTTACGTAGCTGGTATCAGTTCTGACGCCAGTTCTCATTATTTTGACGCCTAGCTGTTATACAAGTCCTATATATTATTCTAGTGATATATATATACTTTTCATAATTTTCTGGGATACTTCATCGGTACGTATTTATACCGTGAAGCAAAATCGGTATCTGCACTTTTCGTCAGAAAATCGACTTTCAACATTATTATTCACTTACTATTATTATGTAAGCCTTCTCATAATTATTAAAGGTCAATTATCGAATTTATCTCTTAACTCATAATTAAATAAATTAAATTCTTAATTTAACAGTGCGGGTTCTTACACCACACCACATGGCAGACATGCAACGTAATTCGCTGCCTGCCCTAGCGAACTTCGTTGCATGTCTACGACGTGTCATCGTGGCAGATGGAAATGTGCAGGTGCATTAATAGCAACCAAGTTCGCTACCTAGGGTAGGGAATTTGATGTCCACTAGGAACGTGACACATCAGCAAACTGAGTTCGCTACAGTGCCCAGCGAACTTGTCCACGTGGTAGTATCACACTTTTCTTCGGTGGCGGTAGTCACCTGCAACGGTGGAGAGAGCACAGAATAGGAAAATCAAGCCCCACATCAATCGGGGTCGCGATGAAAGAATGCGTAGCCCCAGAGTCAAACAATACATCAACAGCAAATCCACCAATTGAAACAGTACCTCTAACAAGGTTCGAAGCTCGCTCCGATTGCTGACGATCCAACGTATACAAACGGCCAGTGGAAGGTGGCATGACAGGTGCCGCTGTAGGTGGAAGAGGAACCATCTGTAGTGGAACTGTCTGAACCGCTGCAACTCTCGCAGTCGAAGAAGGGAAATCTCTGGAATAGTGGCCCTCCTTGCCACAACGAAAACAGATCCACTGGCCGGTAGTACACGGCCCTACATGGAATCTCTCACAATCGGTACATCTAGGAGTAGGAGGTCTAGCTGAACTTCCCTGAGTAGAAGTCCTCTTGAACTGGTTTGGCGCTTGTCTAGCAGCCAACTGCTTTCCTTTCCCTTTTCCAGCAAACTTCTTGTCCTTCAAGGATGTGGAACTACTAGTTCCCTTAACCTCAGATAACTTGGCCTTGCTCACTATACATACATCCTCAATGTCACGGCACTGTTGAACCAATGTGCCAAAATCTCTGGATGCAGCTCCAGCAATCCTATCCGCAATCTCCTTATTAAGTCCCCTACGGAACTTAGAAGCCAAAAATGTCAGGGTAGGCATAGCAATACGGCAATGTGCAAACTTGGCCAGTTCATTGAACTTAGCCAAGTACTCGTCCACAGTCAACGAGCCTTGCACCAATCGATCAAACTCTCCCTGTTTCCTCTCTTGCGCATCATAAGTGAAATACCTCCCCAGGAAACACTCCTCAAAGAATGGCCATGTGATGACATGACCTTGCATCTCGTACACCTGAGAGGTGTTCATCCATCACGCATGAGCGTCTCCCTCCAGCATGTAAGTCGCAAACATCAACTTCTGTTGATCAGTGCACTGCATAACTCTGAAGATCTTGTCCAAGGTCTGAAGCCATCTAGCCGCAGCAATGGGATCATAGGATCCGTCAAAGGAAGGTAACTTATGCTTGCGAAAAGCATTCAACCGACGGTTGATAGTATCTTTGTCCTCAGTAGGTTCAAAATAGGGCTGCATCAATCCTGTGAGACGACTCACACCCTCCATGTGACTAAGACCTTAGTGGTCGGGAACATGTGTCCCTCCTCCTTCGTCCCCATCATGGTGAATAGGTGGAGATGGAGGTGGCGGTGGTGGCGGAGGAAACTGACCCTCAATGCGGCCAGCCCTCATCTCCTCCAACATGACCCTCATCATGGTCATGTTCGCCAGCCGGTTCGCCTCAAGAACATCCTCAGTGGCTTTCTGGTTCGCCTCTTGCACGGCGTCCATCATCGCCTGGTTGGCCAATCTAGCGGCCTCCTGATCGGCTAGTCTAACTGCCTGCATCTCAGCTAATGCAGTCAGGACTGGGTCAGGTTGACCCTCGTTCGTCTCTCGGTTCCTCCTGGGAAGTACCTTGACTCTGCACATGTTACACAACGAATGAGTTGATCAGGCTCACATAGTGTGGTCACGCATGCATCATCATTGTAAAACCCAAACGAGAAACACACGAGACAAGACACACAACAAAACATCCTAAGTTATTGCAATACATACATGATTTTTCCCTAGAAAGTGCTCTGATACCATAAAATGTAACACCCCGTGTATACCCGGTTTGTTATCATGTTACCGTATTAATCGCAGTTTAACAAAATACGGAAGCTAACTTTTTCTTTTCAATTATGACGTCATTATTATTAACCAAGTTGATTACTTAAATCCTTTTCAAAACATTGCATGTATGTAAATTGCAATTAAACAACTAACTGAAATACCTCATATACAAATATATGTGTCTCTAGTCACGGAACTACAACACGTAGACCAGACCACATCCTGATTCCTTATACAACTCAATAAGTCAAACATAATAGCATCAATGTGGCATGGACAACCCTCATTCTCAGCAAATAAGGCAACAAAGCCCAACAGAGTCTAGAATCAAATGACAATATACTGAAGGTAAACATAATCAGTATCCATACATATCAACAAGCAGTATGCATATCAACTCAACTCCGACCTCCTACCGCTAGAGGTATCAACCCCCGAGGTACCTGTACCTGAAAATGTGCCCCAACGTGGGGTGAGATCTCTAAAAAGAAATCTCAGTAAGACAAGGGGTCCTCAAGGATCTCTCCACCCGAAGCTCACGTACATGTGCAATATAAGTTCTAAAGCAGTAAAACAATATAAGTTCCAAAATCTGTGCAATGCAGCATATAATCATGTCATGTGTGTCAAAATCCTACTAGCCAGAGAACATGCAGGAATTACATACGTCTACAACCCACAAAAAGTGCAAGATGCTACTTGCACCCACCCACAGAATCACCATCTTGTATGACGCTACATACTCAGGATTACCGTCTAGGTGGAAAAACACATACATATCATAAGGCACTTGCACTTAACAGCTCAAAAGCATTTCAAGAATAATCGCACGAAAACACATCATGCATATAAACCATCCCTCCATGAGGTATGGTGAAACCAAACATGGGCAAAACCGAGGACACGAAAGCTTCCCTCGCAAGCTAACTATCCAACTCAAGAGTCCAACCCAGTCTAAGGTCCACAAACAGCACTCTCACAGTCTGTTAATATCAGCAATCATATCAACATTCATAAACTAAAGTTTATGACATAAAGACAATGTTTTTCTTTTACGTTTCATGCCATTAGGCTTCTCCCAAAGCCATAAACCCTTAATCTAAGTGATTCTGACTTAGTTCAATTATTACAGAGGTTCAACTAACCAATCATGGGTCCACAAACCCAAAATACCATTCTGTATGGTCATATCCGGATATTCTTATCCGGATATCATATTCGGATATTTCGCGACAGAATGCGGTTCTGCATTTTCGCGAAGATATCACTCAAAGGTTCCTTTCTTAAGGGTTCCAGACGTTCAATCATGCATTTTTAGGTGTGTTATACCTTACCCACCCTTAAGTTCTTATCTTTTGCTTATTACATGCATCAAGGTTCATCATTTCTATAGAAAATCAATGGTAAAGGTGATGGTACTTACCACCAAGGCTTGAAACAGAAACAATGGTACTCTTGAGCTCACAATGCAGCTCCAACAATCTGACTTTACAAAGCCACGAAAATGGTGATCAAGAATGGTTCTTTCTCTTCAAAGGTCACTCCTTGGAGCTTCTACAACCAAGACAATGGCTCCCACTTCACCAACAAGGAAGTCAGCCCACAACTCCAACAACTCAGAAGCTCACACTCAACTATGAAGCACCCAACACCCTCACAAGGCCAACTCTCACTCAACAATGGTGTTTTGGAGAAGGTTTCATGAAGAAAAGTGGCCTCTTGACTCACAAGATGAAGAGAGGAGGGTAGTGGCAAGGTGGCTGGACCAACCTTCAGAAATGACTCACGTGTCACGTAGGAGGCTGAAGATCAGCCTAGGATTTAGTGCCCATCACTATATATAGGCGGATTAAGTTTAATCACACTGTATTAGCACTATTAGCTACGTTAATCATTTCAATCTCAAACTTTGGATTCTGAACCTAGCCATTTTTCTAGAATTTATTATATTTTTATTATAATTTTCGCAGCACTTTGTCGGTACGCACTTTTACGTAGCTGGTATCAGTTTTGACGCCAGTTCTCATTATTTTGACTCCAAACTTGTTATACAAGTCCTATATATTATTCTAGTGATATATATACTTTTCATAATTTTCCGGGATACTTCATCGATACATATTTATATCGTGAAGCAGAATCGGTATCTACACTTTTCGTCAGAAAAACGACTTTCAACATTATTATTCACTTACTATTATTATTTAAGCCTTCTCATAATTATTCAAGGTCAATTATGGAATTTATCTCTTAACTCATAATTAAATTAATTAAATTCCTAATTTAACGGTGCGGGTTCTTACACCACACCATGTGGCAGACATGCAACGAAGTTCCCTGCCTGCCCTAGCGAACTTCGTTGCATGTCTGCCACGTGTCATCGTGGTAGATAAAAACGTGCAGGTGCATTAATTGCAACCAAGTTCGCTACCTAGGGTGACAAATTTGGTGTCCACTAGGAACATGACACATCAGCAAACTGAGTTCGCTACAGTGCCCAGCGTTCTTGTCCACATGGCATATTGAAAATTAACACTGATGACGTGACATTTAGAAAAAAAAGTTAAGAAACAATGATATTTTGGTCACTATTCCGAGTTTGCCACTGTAGTATTTTGGAAAACGTTTTACCTTCCGTGGCATATTGATAAATGTAAAGAACCATGGGATACACCACCCAAAAGCTAGTTCAAAGGGTGGAAGTGTTCAAGGCCTTATAAAGGCCACATTAGTTGCCCACACAAATCAATGTGAGACTATATATTTCAACATGCCCCCTCACGCAAGGGCCCTTTAGGCTAGAAGCGTGGAAATTGCACAGGCCCAATTTTTGGTTTACCTTTTTGTGCTTTTTATTTTAATGCCACTTTAAAGTGGGGGACGGTGAGACTCTGATACAAGAACCTTGTGATACACCACCCCAAAAGCTAGCTCAAAGGGTGAGAGTGTCCAAAGCCTTATAAAGACCACATTAGTTGCCCACACAAATCAATGTAAGACTATATATTTCAACAATAAATTTTTATTTTGTCACGTCCACTCCTGCAATTATATGATTTCGCTTTCATTCTTGTTCCCCAACAACGAACATTATTTTAAAGCGTGGAAAATAAGGTTGTTACGTCCTTTTCCTTTTTCTCCTGCTTTGGTTGGTCTTATAATGACTATTCGTTTTACTACAAATCCTTCCAATTTTCATTTAATATATCTTGATTCTTTTTGTTTTTCATTAAAATAGGTTATTCCTAAATACTTTATTATTACAAATATTTTATTTCTTTTTGGTAAATATTGTTTTAGGTTTAAAAATAGGAGAATATTAGTCTCATGTTACATGAGAGTAGGGGTGTTCATCAACCAATTCAAACCGATTCAAACCGCGGTGACTGAACCGAAAAATCGATAACCAAATAAATCGAAAATCGAAAAAAATCGCAAATTTTAATTGGATTGGATCGGTTTTCGGATGGGTTGATGAAAATCGATCCATTCCAAACCGATCCAATATATTAATTCGCCTATACCTACTTGGGCCTTTCTCCAATAATAACCCAACATTTTTTAAACTCAAGACCCATTAACCCATAAACTAAACCCAAGAAAAAATCTAGTCACATCCCATGAACAAAATTTTATCTGTGTAGAGCTTCATATCTCATTGCCCAAAAAATAACAATATTATCGTTTACTAATGCTTTTGTATTTCAAAAATAAATAAATTTACAAAGCCAATATATAACAAAGATGTTATTTGCACAATATTCATGAAACTAATTTTAGAATTTTCAAAAAACCGAAAATTGATCCAATCCAAACCAAAAAAAATTGGATTGGATCGGATCGGATTTGAAAAAAAATTCAAAACCGAAGAAATTGGATCGGATGATTTTTGCTTCTAAAACTGATCCAATCCAGACCGCGAACACCCCTACATGGGAGTAGTTCTCTCATGCTATTGAGAGAATACAAGTGAGGTCCACAATTAAAAATCAAAAAAGAAAAAGAAAAAACAGGGAGTGTGATTTTCGAAGTGAGAGAAAATGAGATAACTATCTCATGTAAAATGAGAGTAGTATTTCCCTTAAAAATAATATCCTTAAATTTTAAACTAATTAATTTATTTCAAAGATTTTTTATAGCAACCCATGGTTTAACACGCATGAAAATAGCCGTTACTACATAGGGATATATATGTTTGTCGACTTGCTTTCTGTCAAAAAAATCAATGTCAATTCTTGATGCATATCTGCTAAAGATCATTCATCCACTTACTCTGCCGACGCTGCGAACATGATTTCATTGGACTTATTTCGGATAATGAACATGTTGCCACTTTTTATAGGCAAAAATTTATCGGATTGCCACATCAGAATTTATTTTTGTCAAAATGTCATTTCACAATCTCGCTGGTTTGAAAAGCGGGAATAAACTGGACACGTGGCATCGTCTGAATGGTCAACCATTCTAGCTAAGCAACCCAGCGCGAATGATAGAATGCTGACACGTGGCAGAAGTACAGACATCCTGTATTTTTGCAGAGAATGCCTGTACTTCCGTCACGTGTTAGCATTCTGTCATTTGCACTAGGCTTCTTAGTTAGAATGGTTGACAATTCAAACGTTGCCACGTGTCCAGTTCATTCCCGCTTGTCAGACCAACGGGATTGTGACGTGATATTTTGACAAATTTTTTTTCTAACGTGACAATCCGATAAATTTTTATTAAAAGGATGTCAGTTTGGTAAATGTTGAGCGATCTGTGATTGGATAGCAATTGTAGGACCACATCCATTTCTCATTTCAATCACATTGTTTCTTCATTCACCAATTCTCATAAGATGTTATAACATTATCTTATGAGAATTAGGTATTTCATTATCTTCGGAAGTTTATTTTTCTTAACACACTACGATAAAAAAAGGGTCACGTAACCACCTTAGTTTAGCGCCATTTAGAAATATCGCAAAAAATATTCCTAAATCTGCTACTATATGATACAATTATTCATTTTTTTTTACTTTTTACTACTATATTGTACATTTCAAATTCTAATAGACCACTTCTCACCTTTTTTTTTTCTTCCTCCAATTCCTAAGGAGTCATTTTCTTATCAAATTTGCAAACGGACGAGGACGCTTATCAAATTCTAATAGTTATAACATTGCTATTGTTCTGTACCGTTAGTTCACAGTGTGCTTAATATTGGTGGATGAGACTCCAACTAATAATTTTAATTTTGGGCCACACTATTTGGAGATTCTGAAGGAAATCTTAGATTTATGCGGAAGCGGTTTAAGACCTAGTACATTGGTATGCTTACCGAATCATCCTTGTTTCACAATTACCTCTCGGTGCGCAGGTGTCGTGTAGAATCTTCCCTTGTAGGATTCCTCTTCACGAACAGCTCACCTTAGCGCCGCAGC
This sequence comes from Gastrolobium bilobum, assembly GCF_033153095.1. Taxonomy (NCBI): domain Eukaryota; kingdom Viridiplantae; phylum Streptophyta; class Magnoliopsida; order Fabales; family Fabaceae; genus Gastrolobium; species Gastrolobium bilobum. Next base: position 4,621 of record NW_026895803.1, on the reverse strand, counting down.
ACGAACAACCTCCTTGAAGCTAGACTGTGGCAGATCTTCCAGACTATCTCTCGAGGAGGATGAGATGGTTGTGTGGGCAACCGTTCAGATGATGAACGTCTGCCTCTTGGGGTTTGTTTCTGATGATCTATTCACCTTGGAGGCACAAGAGAGAAAACCATGAATATATACGCTTAGGTCTTAGACATAACTCAACCCTAAGCCTCATGGGCTCAAGTTTCACTGAAGCCCAATAGGACTTTAGTGACCAAAAGAGCATATATCCAACAATCTCCCACTTGCTCTTTAAGATACAAACTTGAGTTCGTAAACCCAAGACCATGTAGCCCATAAGCTATCATCATCTGATAATATACCTCATCCCTTGTCTCGAGCTAGCCTGGGGACCTACCATTTGTCATTGATCAAGGCTCCTGATAATCTTTACAAGATTATCTAATTCGGTGCTACTCCACTAAAAGCCTGAACGTGAACTCCAAGATTAATGACCTTTATAACATTAATATGCATTGCCCCTTTATAGAATGTCTATAATTCATTGATTAGTTTTCTGTAACCCAATCAATTATTTATTCCCTTGACTTTGATAATTTCTCTAATGGATTACATGCACTGGCCAGTGTCTTTAATATCCAAGTACCGAAATATATCAAGGGGATATTTCCTATAAATTCCTTGTTGTTTATCTCATAAATACTGATAATCAAATAATCTCACTCCCAAAACACCGAGTTATTGGCCGTCAAAAGATCGGACCTCACCCGTTGGTAAATCAAAGAATGAAAACTATTTGATTACCTATTTATAATAAACTCAGGATTAAGAGCAATCACATAACTATAGTTAACTGGAGATTTGATACCTTATGACAGAAAAACAACCTTAATCAAATCTCTCCTTGATCATTTCAATGTGAATGTTAATTCACACCAATATTTTACAATGATTCGGACAAAATCACTTCATAAAATATTGGAGCCTGAATGAAGTGCCCAACTTTATTTAATGGCTGTGACTCCATTCATCAATTGTGAGATCCTATGATCATGTCCTCCATGAACGTATCCATATGATCATATACTCCACAATTTGATCCGGACCTTTATGTTTGTAAATAGTGCGCAAAATAAATAAATAAAACCTTATTTATGAAATTCAGAAAATTATTTTATTGTTTCATCGTCTTACTCCAAGAGCACAATGAAACCAATAACTCCCACTTGCTTAATGCAAGTCTGGGATCCTCCTAAGACCCAAAGAAGTAACATGCCTCTCGAACACAAGTTCAGGCAAACTGTTAGTAACTGGGTCTGCAAGATCCACCTCTAATGCTATCTGAGTTTAGTGAAAAACTCATAGCTCGAGGTTGATTTTCTTGAGTCAATATCCACTTGAAATAACTGAAGTTTTGAAAACTCAGCTTTTCAAGACTCCCAACCAGCATATAATCTCTCGTTCTCCAAAGATACTTGAGTACATGCTTAACAATAATCTAGTATTCCTCTAGGTTCAAAATGGTACTATCTCACTACTCCCACTGCGTGACAGATGTCTGGTTTAACGCCCAACATGATATGCGTGAGTCTACCTTTGCCAAAGCATAAGATATCTTGCTCATGCATTCTTCCTTCTTAGAAGTCTTTGGTCACTCCTTAGGAAGATGAATTTCACATCTGAGAATTATAATTCTTCTCTTAGAATTCTCATGTTGAATTTTGGGTTTTGTCAATGTAAGTAGCCTGAGGTGATGCCAACAACTTATTCTTCCGGTCTCATAAGAGTTTTATACCAAGAATATAATTGGCTTCCCCAGTACTTCCATACCAAAACACTAACTTAGCCAACTCTTTATGCTTGATATTACCTCCACATTGTTTCTAATAAGGAGCATATCATCTACATAAAGTACCAGAAAAGCTACTGTCTTCCGTTGTATCCTTTACATACAAATACACATCATTCATCAAGGTTCTCTCAAAATCAAAATTTTGATAACCTGATCAAAACTGATGTTTCAAGACCTGGATGCTTGCTTAAGTCTATGAAATAGACTTTCACAACTTGCATACCGTGTGTTCCTACTCATTTGCTATAAACCCTTTTGGTTGTTGTATGTAGATATCCTGACATCCAACTCCCAAAATGAAATCTCATAATTGAGACTTATAGCAACTAAGAGAATCTGGATAGACTCAAGCATGGCGTCTGGCAAAAAATGCCTCCAAGCTAGCTTTGAAGGTTTTCACCTTTCTGTCCATCCTCTCTTTGCCTTTTATGTCCACATGCACCTTGTGGGTTTTACCCCTCTTGGTGTATTTACTAGGACCGAACGGAGTTGAAATACAAATACTTCATCTCATTGTTCATAGCGTGAGCAACACTTGATCAACAACATCTTCTAGTGTATTATCGTAACTAGTAGGATCAATATCACTCAACAAGAGACAACTTGAGAGTTAACAAGGTTCTCTCCTACTACGAATGTACTGCACTAGACCTTGTGTATTTATAGGTAAAACAAATAGTGGGTCAAATGATGGATCTTCAATTTCTTGAGGATCTGATTATCCTTGATATTGTTCCTTTACATGTGATACTAATATTTCTACTAGTTTCACTTATATATTATCATGTTGAATTTCCAATCAGGTTCTCTTGTTTGTTCACTTAGAGATATATCTATCCCCTCTTGAACAATCAAGGGAACAATGGATGAAGCTTCTAGAGATTCTGGAAATTCTTGATCTGAGATAAATCTCATCAAGAATAACCTAACTTAAGAGCTTATAATTTCTTATCTAGTCCTCCTTTAAGAAAATCATGTGACTGCTCACTTAGATTATCTTGTCCTTAAGACTATATAAGAAATCATCCCTAGTTCTCTTAGGGTAGCCAAAAGATATGCACACTTCATACAAGATTCCATCTCATTTGACTGCTGTTGTAGGAAGTGTGTCGTAGCACCCTAAATTCGAATATGGTTTGATCTGGGCTTGCACTCTTTCCATAATTCTTTAGGTGTCTTTACAACAAACTTTGACGGAACCAAGTTAAGAAGGTACATTTCCTTCTCTTAGGCATCTCCCTTGAACAACATTGACAAAGATGAATAACTGAACATGATCTTCACCAAGTCTAGAAATGTTTGATTTTTGCATACTGCAACTTCATTCAACTAATGCGTTCTTAGAGTTGACAGTTACGAAAACTATCCCCTCTTAAATCAGGTAAGACCTGAACTTACCAGACAGGTAGCCAACACTTTAGTCAGACCAAAGTGTTTTTGATTTGAACACCTACATGTTTTTCTGCCTCAGACTTAAACCTCTTGGAAATTTCCAGAAGCTTTAGACTTATGACGCACGTGGTTCATCTGTCCCAATCCAGAGTAAACATTCATATAATGAAGTACTCATCACCTCTTATGGTCTGAACGCTAAGTGGTCCACATACATTAGTATATACCAGTTCCAGTTGAATAGTTGCGCAAACCTTTTTGGCCGTTATAGGATTGCTTGGCCACTTTACCTTCCAAATAGGACTAACATGTAGCTGTTAGTTAAAAGATTCTTGAACTTTCAGTATCTCTTTTAACTAAAACATATTTTCTACTTGAGATAATGTGACTCAATCACAAAGGCCAAAGTTATGTTTCATTTGAAACTTTTATTTCTTTGGTGAAAATCCTTGTTCATCATCCTTTCCATTCAACATAACAAATTTAAAAAGGTTATAGGACATAGGTAATAAAGACTATTTAAACAATGTACCAGAACAAACAAGACGAAGATGAACTTCGAAATGTAACTGAGGAATCAATTGCATTGTCAACCCATGTTTTAACCAAAACAACTAACAAAAATTGAATTCCTCTTGAAATCTAGAACAAATAAACAGTCACCCAAAACCATAGTCTTATAAATAACTTGTCTTACTGCAAATGCAGACACAAGTTCCCATTTTCAAGCTTAAAATATCTATGTCCATTGCTGACAGGTATGCCATGTTTGAACTACTACAAAGAGTAACAAACATAATCAGTGATTCCTGAATCAATAATTCATTCACTGATCAGGCCTTGATATGCCCATGTCTGGTTCTTTTCATCACCTCTGGGCAATTTTTCTTTCAGTGTCCCTTTAGTCTGTACTTGAAGAACTTGCCTTGCGGCTTCTTCATAGCAACTGGTTTGACAACTGATAACCAAGTCATTTTGTTCTTGTTACCACCCTTGGGTTTCCCTTTGGATTTAACAAGACTCTTAGCAAAACCTGCACCGACTGCATTCTGTCTAGCAGAGCTGCTAGACGCAGCAAACATGTCATTAAGAGTCTGAAGCATTTTTACTCCACTCTTAATCATGTACACTTGCTTCTGCAAGTATTTGGAAAGACTGACAATAATATAGCAACGAACTACCATATCTGCCCTTTCTCAATTTGAGAAATGCATCATAGTTTCCTTAAACGCTTTCTCTGCAGGTTGCTATGGCCCTCACATTGTCAGGACAAATTTTAGCTTCCATGTTTTAGAACAATATCAAAGATTTGCTTTTCACTTATTCATAGTTGGTACCATCTAAAGGTTTTCGACTCAAAATCATTTCTAAGATATTTTCTGA